>NC_035444.2:91964996-92264996 GCF_002127325.2 Helianthus annuus | reverse complement strand
TCCTAGCATTGTACACATAAGCGGTCCAAGCACCAAATGACCATAAAAGCGACCCTAATACACTTAAACATGTACACAATACGATCTGCCCTGCCCTAAGACTCGAACAAAGATGTAGTCGACAGACAACTGCACCAACAGACTCCCCCTTGAATGTTGACGGAATCTTTAGTGAGAGTCTTCAATCATTCACAGCACCTCAATCTTGTTCGATCTTCTTCAGGAACTCTGCCTGGAATCAAATCTTCTTTTCTTCAGGAACTTCTTCCTGGAATCATATGCCTGGATTTTTCTCTGGATCTAACTTTCGTCAGACTCCCCCTATCATCATGCTGGGATCTCTGTCTGGAAATCGTTATCACCATTGAAATCAACTCCTGGCTTTCTCTTGTTTAAGCTCTTTTCTGGTTCTGATATGTCTCCTGGCTATCTGTAGCAACAGGATCAGAAACCTGCAAAACTCAACCATTCTTTCACAAACCTAAATGATTGTGATTCAATTTAATGAATCAACTAAGCATTGACAATTTTTACACTTAAACACTTATTCACAAATTTGAAACATCTCAATTTCTGATTCAACCTAATGAATCATTTTAAACATTTCAAACGATTTAACCAACCTGTCTGTTCGTCAAGTTTAGCCTTTGAAATTTTGAAAATCAGCTCTTCACCATCAGTTGTCGAAAATCTTTTTGGATTTTTGAAAATATGAAACATAAATGCAAAGACAGAAATTTAAATGCAAAACAAACATATTTTTGTGAGTTCGTGCAAGAGAATCATATCAGTTTTTGAGACATAACACAAGCACCGTTAAGCTTTTAATCATTTTAAGTTCTAAACGATTCACGTAGATTGACGATATAATTGTCCTCTTAAATTTTCATACAATTTTCAATCTATTCAGGATACTATTTAGGTGTTTTATGAACTTAGTTCAATTCATGTGTCCCACCTCTTGAATTTACTCCCGTATCCAGAATCCCAATATTTAGTCTTACAGGTATGAACACTACAATGATGTCTGTATATAAATTAGGGGAAAGATGCGAGAACTGAGGGATCTCAGGTCAGAACTTCCGTTCAGCAGAGAGATATCAGCTTCGACTTAGCAGTGTGTCCCCTTTAGAGGATCTTTTAGCTACAACAGATGATTATCAATTTTATTGTCTAATCATTCTGAGGGCTATAATGCTATGTTTCAAGCATTTTGCGAAAAGTATTAGCCAAGGACTAGGTCAGAACTACCGTTCAGCAGAAGTCCCGGAATAATACCCCAGACATCATAGAGTATAAACACCTAGTATATCAGAATACGAGACCTTTCAAACGAGATTTCAGGGGTTACCTATATATCCAAGTAGTGTTCCCCACGAATATCATAAGTTTGAAATTTTAGGTTTATATCCCGAATAAATCTACTAAATGTACAAAAACCTATCGTCACATCATCAGTGAGACCGTTTATTACATTTGGCATTACATTTCTTTAGCGTGCCGTGATAGTCCACTGATTTACTATCATTTCCTCTTTTTCCGCAACAAAACTCATTTTTAAATTTTTCAATGTTTTTGACATTTTCAAATTTTCTAATTTTTTTTTTAAAAAATTTTTCTCCCCCTAAAATCAAAATATGTTTCAATTTTGATTTTCTGGGAAAATTTGAAACAAACTATACAAACATGACAACATGATGAGAATCACATCAACTCTCCATCCACTTGGCATAAACAATCAGAACTCCCCCTCACAACAAACTATTTTCCCATAATGATTTCAAAACACTTAAGTTTGTTTTAATCAGAATGGTTTTTTCGGAAAAATTAGTTTGTGTTCAAACCATTTGTAGGTTCGGGGTTATCTCTTCATCTTGTTTTCTTCAAACCTTTTAAAGATTTATCATTTCCAGTTTACCATAAACCACCTGTAGAAAATCAAGTACAACTTAATGTCCCTGATTTACCACATTTGATGCGAAAAATCACCAAAGTGAAATTTCTCAAGAAATGTGCCGATTCATGATCCACGATACCATCTTGGGATCTCCGGCAAGTCAGGTTTTTCATTTAAACAGATTCACCCAAGCCTGACGGTCCTTGGGTGATTTCGAATTCTTGTTCAACAATGGTGGAAAATTTGCATCATCCATTCCTAAACCTGAATTCTCTTTTTTTACCTCAACCAAAGGCTCCCCTGGTTTTAACGAACCAGAATCATTGCCTGAAGGTGGCTTGTCTGATTTTAACCTATCAGATTCATCGCCGACATGTGGCTCCTTTGTTTCCGAAGAAACAGATTCATCGCCAGGAAGTGAAAACTTCACTTTCTTCTTTTTCTTTTCCTCTTTTGTCCCCAGATTTGTATCTGATGAATTCTTTTTGCTTGTCTTTGCAACTGAGGAAATAGATTCATCAGAACTATTATTCTGTTTATCCCGTGAACCCGAGGACAAAATCTTCTCAAGATACTCTCGTGCTTTCTTTCTTTTCTTCCTCAGTCTATCTTTCTGCCCCTGTGAGAGCTTTACTTTCTTTTCTTGAGTTGACTGTTCTTGAACTTTAGGTTTCAGAACCTTCTGTTCCTGGGGCTTGACTTTGACTGGAATCTTTTTTGCCGATTTCTGAGAATTAGCCCTCAATCTTCTATTCGATCTCCTTGGGCATTCTCTGGCAATGTGACCTTTGATATTGCAGTTAAAGCACCTTCTGGTCTCATAACTCCAATACTGGCAGTTAACAGCAATGTGTCCGTGATATCCGCAACTGTAACACACTCTGTTATCGTACCGTATATCACCTTCACACCAAACACTCAGATCATAGCATTGTCTGGCTTGGTGATATTCCTTCCTCAAGTTTGCTGGATTTAGCTTTTGAGCACTGTGGTCCGACCTGCACCACTTATTACCAACAATTTTTGAATTTTCATTTTTTACTTTTTCTAATTTTTTCTTTTGATTGGATGATCGATCTGATGAACTTTTATTATCTTTTTGTTTCTGTTCCACTTTCTTCTTCAAAGGTTTCTGTTTAGAACATTCACCTTTTTCAGTTGATTGTAGAATAGTTTTCTGAAATTTTTCTTTTAAATTTAAAAACAATTTTTGTTTTTCTTTTTTAATATTTTCATCATCAGGTGTCTCATCACAATCTTCAACTTTGACAGTGTCAAAGTTTGTGACATTGTCACTTATTGGAACAGAATTGATTGGTTTCGGACAAGGAATATTCAACTTGTCAGATGAAGTCACAAAACCGATCAATTTCTTTTCAAGTTCATCAATTCTGTTCCTCGAATTCTCAGCTTCACTTTCAAGCTGAGATATTCTTTCAAGATGAGACTTGATTGAATTTTCATTTTCATTTTTCAAGTTTTCAAGAACAGTCTTTTCATTTTCCAAAATTTTTATCTGTTCCTGAAATTTTGATTCACTAGCTTTCAGGTTTTTGTTTTCAAGCTTGATCCAGAAATCCTCATCTTCTGACGATTTCTGTTTGTTTTCAAAAACCTTTATATTTTCTTTCAACTTCCTGTTTTCAAATGTCAAACTGTTCAAGTTACTTAACAGTTTGTCATTTTCAACTTTCAACTTCTCACAATTTTCCTTCAGAATACGAATCTGATTATCATCAGTCTGTTTCTCATTTCTCAACTTCTTGATCTCCAATGCCAAACTTTCCGCATCTTTGACAAGTTTGTCATTGTCGGTCTTCAAGTTGTCACATTTGAAACACACTGATGCAGAACTTGAAATTTCATTCTCCACAGATTCTACATCCTTTGGAGTGTCCTTTGT
Organism: Helianthus annuus; assembly: GCF_002127325.2. Lineage (NCBI taxonomy): Eukaryota > Viridiplantae > Streptophyta > Magnoliopsida > Asterales > Asteraceae > Helianthus > Helianthus annuus. Next base: position 92,261,196 of record NC_035444.2, on the reverse strand, counting down.
TTCCATCTTGTATGTACCTGCACAAACAATTTTTACAAAATCAAGAGGTTTTAAATTTTCATCAATATAACATCCTCTTTTATAATCATATCTCATATTTTGTTTTGCACCATAACATATACAGATTCTCTTGTCAATTTCAGTAATCACATCCAAATTGATTTTATCTAGATTTCCCAGATTCAGTTTTTCTAGATTCTCTTTTACTCTATTCATCAATATCTTCTTTTTATCGAGATTTTTATAATAACGTTTTTGAAGTTTACTGATGAAATCAGATGGATGTAATTTTGAAAATTTAGGTTTTTGTTTTAACTCCTTTAAAACATCATCCCATTCAGCAGGTAACGCAGTCTCCAACTTTAATGTCTGTTCAGTATCTGTCAAATTTATATCAAATGATTTTAACTTCTCCATCATATAATCAAATCTTTTTTCCATCTCTTTCAAACTCTCATTCTGTTGACAAGCAAAATTTTCAAGTCGGAGAGTCCAAATATGTTTATCATCTTGATCCAAAGACCTCGTACGATATCTCCCAAAATTATTTATCTTTCCAACAAAATCATTTTCCTTTTCGTCAAATACCATCGTCATTTTTCACAAAGTCAACACGTGCTTTTTGACTAAAAAGTGGATCAATTATTTGTCAGATAAGCGGCCCAGACACGCAACCACAAAAGCGAATCAAACAATCTCCTAAAAGCGGTTCTATATTTTTCTTTCGAGCGGTTCCACTTATTTAAATAAGCGGTCCAGAAAGAATCTGTTCGAGCGGTCCAAGATCTATCAGTATGAACGGTCCAAAACAAAACATATGAGCGGTCCAACTCTGTCTTTCGAGCGATTCAACTAAAATAATTTGGAGCGATCCAAAGATATGTTCGAATGAGCGATTCTCAAATATGCTATTCGAGCGGTCCAAGGTAATTAGACCGAATAAGCGGTTCAAGACTGTTGAATAAGCGATCCAGAATGTTACTTTGGAGCGATCCAAGACCCAAATTTTCGAGCGATCCAACTAAGTTCAGAAACACGATCCAATTTCGGACATCAATTTGACCCCTAAAAACTTCGAATTTTTGCTTCAAACTTTCCAGGGTTTGTCTAAACACAATTTCGCACAATCTGTGAAAAATTGATCAAATTCCGACCGTGAAATCTTCCCGAATCAGAAGAAGAAGGTGTAGAAGTGAGAATTTCGAGTGAAAATCGAGCTAAACGGTAAGAACTCTTCCTCCTGAGCTCTGATACCACATGTAGGATCGTTTGCTGACCCGACGAGTCGTTCAGAAGAGTGCTTAGACTAGTTCAGAGGCGGAATTCATTGAATTAGTGTTCGTAAAGCTTGATTTCAATATTTAACGTCTCCTTTATTGATTAACTATCAGTTTACAAGCATGTGGAGACAATCGGACAGGGCTACGCCTTTACACCTTCGAAACACACACACATAAGACTCTCTTAACTACTGGAATCGCTCATGTGACCATATATATAGGCAGTGTGGGTCGCTTATGTGACTAGCTTGGTTCGCTTATATGGACATGTCCATATAAGCGATCCTAGCATTGTACACATAAGCGGTCCAAGCACCAAATGACCATAAAAGCGACCCTAATACACTTAAACATGTACACAATACGATCTGCCCTGCCCTAAGACTCGAACAAAGATGTAGTCGATAGACAACTGCACCAACACATTTGCTACGCGTGCGATTTCATTTCGAATAAACGCTTCATTGAAGTTCAAATATTATGACGCTAAATCTAATTACTGGTTCGCGATTCGAATGACCTACATTATTGTGACTATTGACTCTTTTGCTATCAAGTCAGCACACTCCTTGAAACTTCATTTATTTCAAGTTACATCCATGGTTTATCTTTGTGACCATGCCGAGACTTCCTTTGTGGATACATACGTTTATTGCCGAGTTACGCTGAAACCCAGTTCAATTGCTTGAACTTATCCATTTCGTATATTCAGTTTAAGACGTTATATGATGTATTGAGGGCATCATATTCGAATATTTTACAAAGGTTCTTTCGTTTCAAGTCGTGGTAGACTTGTCTGGTCTACGGTTCCACTAAATCGTGGTTGGTTACGTCACTTTGTGGGGATACTTTCACAAAATTGAAGCTTGCGCTAAGTTGGTTACGCACCTCATACACGGATTAAATTGTTTATTTATTCACTTGCTCTAAATCCATTTGTTTATCACAATCAAAGTGGTCTCAACACAGTTATGTGTGAAGACAAGGGTACATAGATTCATTTCATAGCACGGTGTACCTCCTAACGATTCTTTCGTTATAAATTGAATACCCTGCAGTACTTATTGCTTTCTCACCTTCGATAAAAAACAACGATTCTTTGATGTTCCATATTCAACTGAAAACTCCATGACGTTGTGTAAATCAAATCTTCTGGTTTGTTTCGGTGCCCTTTCATTTGATTTCCAAAAAAGTGAATTTGTTCAGTCACCACTATACTTGAATTATGTCAGTACGACACCTTGTGGTGTCATTACAAACTTGTAGCTTGTGCTAATCATGGTCAACCGTTCCACATAAAACTACACCTACTTTTGTTTGACTTGTCATTTAAACATTTCTGATGCGACTACGGGTCAGGACAATGATACACCAGATTCGCTTGTATTTCATTCGGTGTACTTTCGAAATTTAAGAATGTCAACACACTAAACCTTACCATCCAGTTACTCGGGAGTTAGCAGACCATTTTACTATTACATTGAGTTGTTGATTTTGAATTCATATAGCGGATGCTATGGGTTGTGGAAAACTCGTTTGCATATTCCGATCGACCGTTTGAGAATCTTATTAGTCAAGACTCCTCTTTTGTGGAACCCCTGCTAGCTGGATTACACTAGACTATACGTCTTGCACCTTTGACATCAAATTCTAAAAGCACACACCTTTTAACCATAGGGCTCGGGTTGTTATATATTCTTGGACTCACCTGAGGTGAGTAAGGTTTGATTCGGTTTAGTGATTATTTACCTCGGTATTATTCATATACACACACGTGTGACGTAACCATAAGGAGTTAAGGTAGTACAAATTTCGAGGACGAAATTTTCTTAACGGGGGGAGAATGTGACAACTGTCAAATTTGCAGGTATCCGTACAATTAATTAATATTTAATTTGTGCTTAATGAATGTGCTTGATTACAACTGTGACTAAACTGCTTTCTGTTTTCTGTTACATACATACATATGCATCACATTTCATACTGTCACTCCATTTATTTCACACAAACCTTAGTGACAAACTTGATGCACAAAGCACAGTTAGCACAGTGAGCGGATAACCTAGAGACATGCTGACAATGCCAGCACCTAGACAGACAATGTTTTTAAGGCCAGTGTGAGACAGAGATAGAATACTACACTAGTAGGGAGTGTAGGGAAGTGAGGACAACAAAACTGCGTCACTAGGTGATCGTTATAGTGCCGGGAAGTGCCTAAACACACTCCTAATGCAGGATTCTGCAATTAATAACAAAAATTCAGCATTTAATTATGCTAGTAATGTGCAAAAACTTGACAAACTAGTCCTAGATACTCTCCGAAGTGTTGGGAATTAAAAATGTCACTAAAAGTATTATAAGAGACATCTTATGGATTAATTAAGCACTTAAATGGACAACACCCAACCGGACAACCGGACTTTACCGGGAACACAAAAATATTGTCAAACACATTGTTTCTATTTTTCTAAGCTAGTTAGGGTCCCCGAACACCCTAACACACTATATAATTAATAACACACATAAGACACTAATTTAACACTTGAATTCTAACTAGAACTTGTAACTAAATACTTGAAACCCAACAAGATACCCCCCCCCTTGGGGACGGTTACATGGGGTCTCCCACCCCATGATTTTCTTGATTATTATAATAGATTATGTTGGTGGATAATGAAGCATGTTACACATAGGGTAATGTGGTTTTGGAGAACTATAAGTATAACCAAGGGACATGAACTACACTTATCATCACCATCACCACACACTCAAACTCTCCTCTCTCCTCCTTCCTTGGCTTCGGCCGACCTCACCATCACCTACAACCACCATCATCCATCCATTCTCATATATTTCAAGCTCATACAAAGGTGTTAGAGATCATACAACTAAGCTCGGTGTGTTCGGAAGCTCAAGGACCTCTCTCATCTTCTTTTATCCACCACTTTTATACTCTTGAACTCCCCTAGCCTTGTGCTAGTGGTAAGTCTCTTAGATCTTCATCCTTTTCATGTTTTTGATGGTTAATAGTTAAAGAATGATGAAATCTCAAGAAACACTAAAAACATAAACAAAGTGTTGAACATAAACTAATTTAGTGATAAAGTATGGTTAAGGTGATGAAGAAATCATGATATTCATGTGTTGTGACGCTTGTTGGTTGTTGTTTGCTAGTAGAAATGATATGGATCATCACATGGACTTGCTAGATCATGATTAAAAACATGAACTAGCAAGATGAGAAAGTTAGAAATGTGTAGTGTAACACCCCGTGTTTTCGAATGTCAAAGTCAAAGTCAAAGTCCAAGTCAACTTTGACTTCTTTGACTGTAATTAGTCGATTTTGTGTTTTATTGTATTATGTGGAGTAAGTGTTGTCTAAATGAAATGATCGAATGTTTAATCAATGCGACCGATTACGACTGTGAATAATAGGAAGTAACAATGCGATAAAGTTCATCAATCAATAAACAAGTTAATCAAATCAATCAATCGAACTCGAGACTCGAACGATGCGCAACTGGTGTGGTAATACTTACGTGTGTGTGTGCCTTATGTGTTACTTGTGCATGTTTACTTTGTGTTTTGTGTGGTATTCAATCGAATCAATCGAAACTTGAAAAGCAATCAAACTCAATCGAAACCGACATCGAAACGTGACTTATAGATGATTGTATGTTAGATATAGTAGTTGGGACTGAAAGTAATTTGACTAGGAACTCTATCGTACTCGTATCATCGTCCGTCGAAGCCGAAATATCGAAAATCATCGCGAAATACTCAAAAGGGGTCGCGGATCGAACAGGAGGCATCCTAATCGAACAGGCCAGCCGATCGGCTAGCATGCTCCTAGCCGATCGAGTAGACCATTCGATCGGAGCTCCTAGCCGATCGGCTGACACTTTCCTCTTTTGGAGCCTATAAATAGCCCTGTCATTGTCACCCTTACTATTTTTGGAAAGCTCTGACCGAACCAGCCTTGTTCTTCACCTTTTCTCAGATTTCTCTCAACTCCGGTAAGTTTTCACTCTAATTCTTGTACGTTTTTTATCATTACATGATTCTACACCTTTCTATCTTTCAAAACTTGATTTCTAACCGTGAAATCACCAAGATCTAAGTGTTCTTGGGGTGATGTCATCATGGTGTTCTTGAAGAACATCATACTTTGGCCTCATTCAACCATGAATGGCTTGGATCTAACCGATTTCCACATAAACAAACTAAGATTTGTAAGAATCTTAACACTTTCACGGAAGGATTTCCAACTTTTCTTCAACATTTTACACTCAAACCTTAAAAACCGATAGGTACGAAGCTCGAACCAACTAACTAATCATTCTAACGGTTAAAAGGTTCTAGATTCGGGTACTATCTACAAGGTTCACCGATTTCGGGTTAAACATCAAACTACCGTTCCGAACAGTTCACCAGCCGGACTTGGGTGATTCCTGTCCGAACCGGTGCAACAAGTAAGAACCCAGTTCTACGGTTTAACTCGCTATCAAAATACCTTCAAAGCATGACAAATAGTCAAATAGCCAAGTGTTAGACGAAAGGCCGACCAGGTCAGAATTGCTGGCCGAACGGCTAGGCTGTTCGAACGAACAGCCCAGCCGATCGAACATACCAGCCGATCGACCGGGCCAGCCGATCGGCTAGCACATGGTTCCACATTTTTCAATTTCCTGAAGCATGCTATTGACGAAGTGATGTTCGATCGAATATGTTACTCGATTGGAAAACATTACTCTTCGGATCATGAGATACTATGCTTCGACACTTAATCGATTTTGCAACTCGTTCGTAGTATGGAATGCCAGCCGATCGAACAGGTTGTTCGATCGAGTGACATCCTGCTGAGAACTACTTCTGAAGTTCCTAACCGATCAGTTAAGCCGGCCGATCGAACCATCATACACAAACACATCATAGGAAGAAACAATCCACTCGAATGGACCAGCCGATCGAGCCTACCGGCCGATCGAAAAGGACTGTTCAAACGGACTTTCAAGCCGGTCGAACAGCCCGTTCGATCGAACCTGCTGTTCGATCGACCAGGCTATTCGATCCATTTACACTTGTTTGCATTTCCGCGTTACTCACTGTTGTGCTATTGAACTATTCAGGCTAACCCTACTCTCAGCGCTCCCTTCAATCCATAACCAGTCACTGTGAGTATACTCGAACCCTTTTTGCTTTAGCACTTTTGGGTTTTACATACGTTACCTATCAAAATCACAATCAAACACACTACTCAAACTATTTGAACGCTAACCGATTGCATGTATTACGTGACTAAGTGAATGCTTGTTTATTATGTTTACACGTGGAATGCTGTCTACCTGCCTTAGCAACGTAGTACTATAGTTTGGACTCAGCACCCGTTCACACGGGGGTTGTTAAGGACAATTACTTGCATGGATTACGGTGGTAATCATGTATTGCGAACTGTCTCGGACAGTCAACCCGCAGTCGTTGGTATCGATAGGTCCATGTCGATAATTAACATGCATCATTTCCCTCTGTGTACGTGCTGGTTATGCGTAAACTATTCGAACTCTATATGCTATTATTAAACTTGTATGCTCACCTTTACATTTTATGTATTGACTTTATTTTAACGTATGTGACAGGTGTTTAAGGTATTTGCTTGCTAGGGAAGTGAAGCTAGAATAAGTCTCTAGAGGCCCCCAACAAATAGTTGTCTGTGGATCTTGTCAGTCTGGGTCTTTAGGGGCATTGAACAATATTTTAGATTTATGTCTAATTTGAATCTGAGTTGTCGGAACAGGATTAATTGTTTGGATGTTAACTGTAATAACTTGTTATTTATTCGGGATACGGTATGGGACGTATCACTTTAAACTGAATTTGTATTAATAGTTGTTGTGGAAACTTCTGGACAATCTGTTTCGCTCAGTGCCATGCCCCGATGATTCCGCCATCGGTTGGGGTGTGACAGATTGGTATCAGAGCCATAACTATAGGGAATTAGGTAAGACACGACCTAGTCCGGGTCGCTGTCATAGGGACCTAGACTATAGTTAGGAACCAACAGACCAAGTTTATGTGCTTTATTCTGCCATTCTTCACTATCACTGCACTCGAATTTTAAATAAAAGATAAGCAATTTGGTCAGGAATAGGTGTGAAAACCGCAAACTCCCGACTGAACTGCCTGACTTATGATGATTTATCCATTTACTCATACTTATCCTGATATTTTCAATAACATACGAGGAGAATTATACCAAATCAGGAGTGAAATCCCCATTTTGATGAAAATTCTCCTCAAGTTTTCTTAAAACAAGGAAGAAATTGCTAAGCCAGGGGTGAAGCCCTAACCTTGGCAAATTGTTCCGAATATTATTTCATATCACCAAAGCATTCGACGGACTCCAACGACCTGAACTCACAAGTATGACCTAAGGAATGCGTGTTGAATGCCCAAGAATCGAGGCAGAAACATGACCCTTAAAGTCGAAAGTGACGACAAGTCCACTGTGAATAGTCGGATTGCTTTGGGTAGTCGATGTCTAGTAGCCGCAGAAAATCTACCTCTCGATCTTATGCGCTTTGATTCTGAGAACCGCAGCCGTGTACTCTGATGACTCGTTGAGTTTATGTGTGTTCGATGTGCTTTATCTGTTTACGTGTTTATATTTTGGATATTATTCGATTTTGCTGCCATTTCGATCAACACACACGACTCGCATTTGCTAATCTATCTCAACACGCTAACAAGTCGCTGCAATTCTAGACAACACCATGCTGCGATATACGTTATACTATACTCAATAAGCTATACGATTACGTGGTACTATTCGATATACTATACGCGATCACTATATACGAACGACACGCGAGCTTTGAATGATAGGTTTCTGTATTCTGATTGCCTCTGTGATTAAATACCTAGGTGCTTATGTGCTTCTGTGTTTATGTGACTCTGTGTTTTACGTGCCTACGTGCTTACGTGCTTCTATGCTTACATATAACAGTGGTTATGTGCATATTTTTTTATGTGATATGTGCTCCGACGTTTTCCTAAGCTTTAGTAGTCTAGACGTGTGAGGTACGACTTCGTTGTGTTGAGTCCTGTGACGATGTCTATTGCAGACCATGTCGTCGTCTGGATCCCGACACCACCTGACCCGTCAGGAAAAGAGAGATAAGCAACTCGCCGCAATCATCGCCAAAAGCGTAGCAAAGGCTGTGAGTAACGTTTATGAAAACGCCATCAAGTCGTCTGAAGAATCGCAAACAGATGCACCCAAAGATGCTAGCAAGGCTGCTTTCAGCTTCAAGCAGTTCAAAGCATGCAGACCCAAAGAGTTCACTGGCGAGGATGGCCCTACCGCCATGTTTCACTGGTTCGACTCGGTTGAAGTCACTCTGTGCCAAAGCGGCTGTCCTGAGAATCTCCGCACACTCAATGCTACAGGCGTCTTCCAATCCCATGCTCTAGACTGGTGGACGGCCAAACGAAACAAGCACGAAAATGATGCAGCTTACGAGCTAACATGGGAGGAGTTGAAGGCAATTATGATCGACGAATTATGCCCTCCTCATGAGCGCCAAAAGCTGGAGGACGAGTTTTGGACCATCAAGCAGAAGGATGGAGACAACGCTGCTCTCAATGCTCGCTTTAAACAGCTTGGCATCATCTGTCCCGATCAGGTCAAGACCCCGGATCAAACCATCAAGAAGTACATTCGAGCCCTGCCCGACTGTGTAGCCGACTTTGTTCATGCCGCCAAGCCAGCAACGATTGAAGAGACTTACCTACTCGCCGCTGAGATCAATGACAAGCGAGTGAAGTCTGGTTTTTGGGATAAGCAAACCAAGTCTCTGCACCAAGCCACCACAGCACCCACCGACTCATCTGCTCAACCCTCCAAGTCATCACGAAGAAAGAAGAAGAACAACAACAATAGCTCCAGCAACAAGAGCTGTGCTGCCGCAACAACTGCTGCTCCTCTACAAGCTGTACCAGCTCAACAGCAACAGCACCACCGCTCAGCTCCAATGATCAATGCACCGCAGCGAAGCGTGCATACACAGGCCCTCACCCGCTCTGCCCGACATGCTCGTATCATCATCCAGTGGGTCTAGCCTGTTGTTTTTGCACTCACTGCAACCTTTACGGTCATTTCACTCCAAACTGTCGCTATGGTCCCCGTCAAGCCCCGGTTCAAGCTACTTTCAATCAAGCTCTACTCCCCGCCCCTCAAGGCCAACAAGCAGCTCAAGCACCTGCAGTCAATGCTCGAGTCTGCTTTGCATGTGGTGATCCTAACCACTTTGCAAACAGGTGCCCGAACAGGGTGGTTAAGCAAGAGCCCCAACAGCCCCAGCAGCAACAACAGCAGCCTCAGCAACAGCAGCAAGCAGCCCATGCTCGAACCTTCAACATCAATGCCCGTCAGGCTCAGGTGGATAACAACGTGGTTAATGGTACGTTCCTTGTGAATGGTATTTATGCATCATGTTTGTTTGATACTGGAGCCGATAACTGCTTTGTATCGTTTGAATTCGAGAAGCTCCTAGGTCGTAAGCGCTCTTATCTGTCCTCGTCGTTCGAAGTCGAAGTCGCTACTGGAAGAACTGTTGCAGTTAACTCTGTTCTTTGTGATTGTACTCTCGAGCTCAACAATCACATCTTTCCAATCGATCTTATTCCGATGCAACTCGGAAGTTTTGATGTCATAGTAGGCATGGACTTTCTTCGCGAAAACCATGCTGAAGTTGTGTGCTTCGAAAAGATGATTCGATTCTCACTCGCAAATGGCGATCTTCTATGCGTATACGGTGAAACAGCGTCGAAAGGTCTCAAGCTTATGTTGTGTATTCAATCCAGCAAGTAACTCCGCAAGGAATACCGAGCTTTCTTGGCCAACATTGTAGTAGCGGAGAAGGAAAAGAAGAAGAAAGTTGAAGTCAAAGATGTTCCAGTGGTCCGTGAGTTTCCTCAGGTGTTCCCTGACGATCTCCCCGGACTACCGCCAAGTCGTGATATCGACTTTCGTATTGACCTCATTCCTGGAGCTAACCCCGTTGCCAAAGCTCCGTATCGACTCGCTCCATCCGAAATGTGGGAACTCTCGAGCCAACTCCAGGAATTACTCGAAAAAGGCTTTATTCGCCCAAGCACCTCTCCTTGCGGCGCGCCAGTCCTTTTCGTCAAAAAGAAGGACGGGTCATTCCGGATGTGCATCGATTATCGGGATTTGAATAAGCTAACCATTAAGAACCGATACCCTTTGCCTCGAATCGACGACTTATTTGATCAGCTGCAAGGTGCCAAGTGTTTCTCTAAGATCGATCTACGTTCAGGCTATCATCAATTGCGGATTCAAGAGGAAGGCATCCCCAAAACCGCTTTTCGAACCCGTTATAGCCACTACGAATTCGTTGTTATGCCTTTTGGTTTAACTAACGCACCCGCGGTTTTTATGGATCTGATGAATCGCGTGTGTAAGCCTTTCTTAGACGGTTTCGTCATTGTGTTCATTGACGATGTCTTGATCTATTCCAAATCGAAAGCCGAACATGCGCAGCATCTACGTTTGGTTCTCGAGTTACTCCAGGGGAATCAACTCTACGCCAAGTTCTCCAAGTGTGAATTCTGGTTAGAGGAAGTTCAGTTTCTGGGTCACATTGTGAATAGTCAGGGAATACACGTCGATCCCGCGAAGATTGAAGCCGTCAAAAGGTGGATTACGCCTAAGAACCCGTCTGAAGTTTGTTCTTTTCTCGGACTAGCGGGCTATTACCGACAATTTATTGAAGGATTCTCCAAAATTGTTGTGCCGCTTACCGCTCTTACTCATAAAGACAAGCCTTTTGTGTGGGGAACCGCACAAGAATCTGCCTTTCAAACTCTCAAGCATATGCTGTGCAACGCTCCGATTCTTACGCTGCCCGACGGAAGCAACGACTTCATTGTCTACTGTGATGCTTCCAACCTTGGTCTTGGTTGTGTCCTCATGCAGCGAGACAAGGTTATAACTTACGCCTCTCGATAGCTCAAGATCCACGAGAAGAACTATACAACCCATGACCTCGAGCTAGGCGCAGTTGTCTTTGCATTAAAGATTTGGCGACACTACCTGTATGGCACTAAGTGTACAATCTACACTGATCACAGGAGTTTACAACATATCTTCAATCAAAGGGAACTTAATATGCGTCAACGCCGATGGGTAGAACTCCTCAACGATTACGACTGTGAGATTCATTATCACCTAGGCAAGCGAATGTTGTTGCCGACGCGCTCAGCAGAAAGAGTTACGTGCTCAGTATCCGAAACGTTCAAGCCCAGCATAACCTCGAAGCCCTTATTCGCGAAGCTCAACATGCTTGCTTTAATGAGCGTACATTGAAGAGAGAAAGGATCTATCACGATGGAGCTCAGTTAGTAAGCAAAGCTGATGGGATATTCTACTATCTGGACCGAATTTGGATCCCTAAACGGACCGATTTGTGAAAGATTATCATGAATGAAGCCCACAAATCCCGATACTCCATTCATCCCGGTGCTGACAAGATGTACCAGGACCTGCGTTATAAGTACTGGTGGCCGGGCATGAAACGGGATATCGCTCTCTACGTTGGAGTTGCTTAATTTGCGCAAGAGTCAAGGCTGAACATCAAAGACCTTCTGGCTACTCGAACAACCGCCGATACCTATATGGAAGTGGGAGAGTATAGCTATGGATTTCATAACGAAACTCCCACCCACGCCATCAGGTGACGACAGTATTTGGGTTATAGTTGATCGTCTAACCAAATCAGCCCACTTTTTGCCAATACGAGAAGACTACAAGGTGGAACGACTAGCCCAAATCTACACCGACGAGATCATTTGTAATCATGGTACGCCTCGCGACATCATCTCTGACCGTGATGCTCGGTTTACTTCTCGGTTGTGGGAAACGTTTCAAGCGGCTCTTGGTACGTCACTTAATCTGAGTACTGCATTCCATCCACAAACCGACGGACAGACTGAAAGAACGATCCGTACTCTTGAGGACATGCTCCGGGCGTGTGTCATAGATTTTGGTGGTAGTTGGAACAAACACCTGCCACTAGTCGAGTTCTGGTACAATAACAGCTATCATGCCAGCATTCAAATGGCACCATTCGAAGCCCTGTATGGAAGGAGATGTCGATCGCCTATTGTGTGGCACAAGATCGGTCATTCGCAACTAACCCGTCCCGAGATCCTACAAGAAACGACTGACAAAATCCACCAGATTCGAGACAACTTGGTAAAAGCTCGAAATATACAGAAAAGTTACGCCGATAGAAGACGTAAGCCCCTTGAATTTGACGTTGGCGACTACGTACTCCTAAAGGTATCCCCTTGGAAGGGTGTAGTCAGATTCGGCAAGAAAGGGAAACTAGCGCCTCGATATGTTGGACCTTTTAAGATTCTAGAAAGGATCGGAAAATTCGCCTACAGACTCGAACTACCGGAAGAACTCAGTAACGTCCACCCGACTTTCCACGTCTCTAACCTCCGAAAATGCCTTGCTGATCATGATCTAATCGTACCACTCGACGATCTTCAGGTCAACGAAACCTTACACTTCGTGGAAAAGCCTGCCGAAATCATGGATCGCCAAACCAAGCAACTCAGGCGCTCACGCATCCCTATCGTGAAAGTCCGATGGGAAGGCAAGCGAGGCGCGGAGTTCACTTGGGAACTCGAAAGCGACATGAAGGCCAAGTACCCGTAGTTGTTTAAATAGATCTGAAGCATCAAATTGGTAAAATGACTCACGGTGATGTGCAGCTTCGAGCCTAATTTCGGGACGAAATTCGCTAAACAAGGGGAGGCTGTAACACCCCGTGTTTTCGAATGTCAAAGTCAAAGTCAAAGTCCTAGTCAACTTTGACTTCTTTGACTGTAATTAGTCGATTTTGTGTTTTATTGTATTATGTGGAGTAAGTGTTGTCTAAATGAAATGATCGAATGTTTAATCAATGCGACCGATTATGACTGTGAATAATAGGAAGTAACAATGCGATAAAGTTGATCAATCAATAATCAAGTTAATCAAATCAATCAATCTAACTCGAGACTCGAACTATGCGCAACTGGTGTGGTAATACTTACGTGTGTGTGTGCCTTATGTGTTACTTGCGCATGTTTACTTTATGTTTTGTGTGGTATTCAATCGAATCAATCGAACCTCGAAAAGCAATCGAACTCAATCGAAACCGACATCAAAACGTGACTTATAGATGATTGTATGTTAGATATAGTAGTTGGGACTGAAAGTAATTTGACTAGGAACTCTATCGTATTCGTGTCATCGTCCATCGAAGCCGAAACATCGAAAATCGTTGCGAAATACTCAAAAGGGGTCGCGGATCGAACAGGAGGCATCCTGATCGAACAGGCCAGCCGATCGGCTAGCATGTTCCTAGCCGATCGAGCAGACCATTCGATCGGAGCTCCTGGCCGATCGGCTGACACTTTCCTCTTTTGGAGCCTATAAATAGCCCTGTCATTGTCAACCTTGCTATTTTTGGAAAGCTCTGACCGAACCAGCCTTGTTCTTCACCTTTTCTCAGATTTCTCTCAACTCCGGTAAGTTTTCACTCTAATTCATGTACGTTTTTGATCATTATATGATTCTACACCTTTCTATCTTTCAAAACTTGATTTCTAACCGTGAAATCACCAAGATCTAAGTGTTCTTGGGTGATGTCATCATGGTGTTCTTGAAGAACATCATACTTTGGCCTCATTCAACCATGAATAGCTTGGATCTGACCGATTTCCACATAAACAAACTAATATTTGTAAGAATCTTAACACTTTCACGGAAGGATTTCCAACTTTTCTTCAACATTTCACACTCAAACCTTAAAAACCGATAGGAACGAAGCTCGAACCAACTAACTAATCATTCTAACGGTTAAAAGGTTCAAGATTCGGGTACTATCTACAAGGTTCACCGATTTCGGGTTAAACATCAAACTACCATTCCGAACAGTTCACCAGCCGGACTTGGGTGATTCCTGTCCGAACCGGTGCAACAAGTAAGAACCCACGTTCTATGGTTTAACTCGCTATCAAAATACCTTCAAAGCATGACAAATAGTCAAACAGCTATGTGTTAGACAAAAGGACGACCAGGTCAGAATTGCCTGCCGAACGGCTAGGCTGTTCGAACGAATAGCCCAGCCGATCGAACATACCAGCCTATCGACCGGGCCAGCCGATCGGCTAGCACATGGTTCCACATTTTTCGATTTCCTGAAGCATGCTATTGACGAAGTGATGTTCGATCGAATATGTTACTCGATTGGAAAACATTACTCTTCGGATCATGAGATACTATCCTTCGACACTTAATCGATTTTGCAACTCGTTCGTAGTATGGAATGCCAGCCGATCGAACAGGTTGTTCGATCGAGTGACATCCTGCTGAGAACTACTTTTGAAGTTCCTAACCGATTGGTTAAGCCGGCCGATCGAACAGGCCGTTCGATCGATCGACCTGAAAGGTAAGAACACTTCAGTGTTCTCAAATACTACAACGAAAACTTCAAAAGTTCAAACCATCATACACAAACACATCAGAGGAAGAAACAATCCACTTGAATGGACCAGCCGATCGAGCCTACCGGCCGATCGAACAGGACTGTTGTCACACCCCGGCCGCGTATAACGTGCAACCGCGGCGGAAACGCCGGGGAGTGTTGTGGACAGAATTAATTGTTTCATAACCATGGAAATCAAAGTTACATTTTATTTATTAAACAAGAGTAGTACATTGTCTTAAACAGGAAAACAAAGAGTTTATAACATAATTAACTAGGTCTATCTTCAGTTTTTAGTCTCTAAGGCACAGGTCTGCCCTAGTGTCATGATCATCATCCTATGGAATAGCTCCTGAAAACACATGTGAAAGTAGGTACGTCAGCATAAAATGCCTGTGAGATACATAGGTTTTGTGAAAATGGGATTCATGACTTGAGTTTAAAGAAATGTTTAATAACAGTCAGTCATGAACCTTGTAGTTTGTCTTGCTTTGTAAACCATTGAAAAAAACGATAATATCAGATGATATGTATAGATAAGTGTAAGGTTAAACGAGTAACCAAGTAAAATGAGTTGAATAAGATAAGTTGTTTGTAAAAATAATGTCTTGTGAAGAGTATGTTATAAAATGTAATGTGTCTAAACTGAAATGACTTAGATAACGCTACGATATGTAATATTATACAAGCATTTATATATAGGAAGTACCAGTGGCGTATCCACCATGTTTGCATCATATTACATACGCCACGTTACTCCAACCATTTACCCAAACCAACCACTATGTAAATTGTTCATGTATAAATCAATTGTCAAGTGTTATTGTGTAAACCATATCGAAATGTCTATGTTCAATGTAAACCACCAAGTATGGATATCAATGTCAAAATGTTTATGTTTAATGTAGATCATGTAATGTGTACCCAAAATATATCTTGTATGGTAAGTGAGATGTATCAACTAAACCATATGTAAAATGCACAAAACAAGGTGTTGAAGTAAAACATGGTTTAAATCAACGTTATGTTTTGTGGAATAATGCATGCTCTACTGATATAAACATTTATGCGGTATTGTGAAAATGCATATATCCAAGCCTTGAGACTGTGGCGATAAACCCTTAAACAAATCAAAGGTTTATCTAAGTTATGTATATCGAATTCGGTCATTCCTTCCAATCCAAACAAACCCAGGATTTCAGGAACGAGAGTTGTCAATTCCTATGGTACCACTACCTACTAACGAATGGCGTGATCAATGTTAATGAATGTATTGTTCCATGTTAAACATACCAAATGTCATACCAAAATGAAGGCATCTGATGTAAACAATTGTACTAAGTATGCACACAATGGGCATAAATAGCATGAAATGCAATGTGAAACAATGTACTAAGTACGCACACAATGGGCATACATAGCATGAAATGTAATGTAAAGCAATGTACTAAGTACACACACAATGGGCATACATAGCATGAAATGTAATGAAATCATGTACTATAATGTACTAACGAACATAGCAGGTATATGATGTGAAAACATGGAAAGCATGAAAGTAACAAGTAGGCACATGTGTTTCACCCCAAAACAGTTTGGAAAACAGTAAAAGAGGGGTTCTATGTACTCACCTGAGATTGCTTTGAATTCCTTGTGTAATAATCACACAATGCTAGAGATCACGGGATATCAAACGGCACTTAATAGGTAGCTATATTAATATACCGGACCAAAATCGGAAGGATCGGATAGTATGCGGGTTCGTAAACCAAACGAGTATGAAGACTCGTGTAGTATGGTTTAACAAAGCCTACATACTAAAATGAAACCTAACCTAAGTGCTTGCGACCCATTACGACCCGTTTAGGTAGCTTATGTTACATTAACGCGTCATTCGCGTAGAACGCGTTTGGAACGCCTAACACCGTGACCACAAGGTATAACCTCGGAATGTTATAGCTATGGTCACCTAATGTGTTTGGTCGGATCCTAATGATCGACCAAATGGGCCGGGTTCGAAAGTATAAGCGATTGTTTAGATCGCTTACCTTACGACCCTATATATGCACTAAACTAAAAGTGACGAGCTAAGCATGTTAGGACATGCTTAACTAAGTTTAGAAAACAGGTTTGGCATCAAAACAAACGGCTTTGATGCTCACAAGTAGTTTGGTTACAAAATACGCAAGAATGCGCATTTTGGCCGAAACTACGACTCGTCACTGAGCCTAGATAACGTGGTAATCAGTAGGTATAGTCACTACGGACTATAACCATCGTGATCACGCTCACGTTATAAAGTTCCATGAACTTCGTGTTGACCATAGGCTGGTCACACAGAAAGTCAAACAAAACTTTGACTTTTGGACTCGAAAAGCGAATAAAAGAACGAAAGAACACTTACGAAGGGTCCCCTAATGCTAATCTAGATCAAAATGGCTCAGGTATGAAACAAAGGTTCCAACTTAGAGCTTTAGTAAAGCCGTTAGGATCGTTTCTTGAATATCGTGCCACGATCCAAGCCGTACACTTGTCAAGATGTTGTGGTGGCTTAATGTGACCCTAACTCTACAGATTGTGAAAGGGCATTGCCCTTTGGGATGTTTGAAAGGCCAATCTTAGCAAGAAAACAAACTTTCTGTTACTGAAGGGGCCATGCGGCCCGCATCAGGATCAGACAAAACCCAGGCGGGCCGCCTGGCTATGTCTGATCTGCACCAACTTTCAGAATTGGCAATTTTGGTCCCTGTTGCATGTTTAAGCTATTTCCGACATTTCTAAGGCCCGTAAAGCCAATTTTAAGATCCTAAAATGATGCCTAAACATTGTGGACATGAAACATGCTCAAAAATGTTCCGGATGTTGGTTCGTTTGGCCGTACGATCGCGATGTTCGGTTAATTACGACGGAATGCGCATAAGCGCGAAAAATGATCCAAATGACGCGACGAATGGATTTTTCTCATGCCAAACACTAAGGCATAATATAAGGATGCTTACATAAATTTTTGGATGTCCGGATGTATTCAGAACGTAAGTTATGCGCGAAAGTGCAAACTTGTGCACTTTTTGACACTTTTAGTCCCTAAATGATCCAAAAGTTTGTTTTAGCATACCAAACCCCTCAAAGCCTATTTCTAAGCTATGTAAAGGACATTTATGGTATGTTTAACTTATGGACATGTTCCGGAATGTTTGTTATAGTTCAAATTGGCATAGTTTCGCAGTTTGTCAAGTTTAGTCCCTATAAGCGAATTAACTTGTTTTTGCCATACCAAAGCCTTCAAAACTTATTTCTAAGTTATGTAAAGGTTATTTAAGGTATGTTGAGTATATGTTGATGTTCTGGAGTATTTGTCGCATTAAACTGAGTACGTTTACGCATCAGTTTGCGTATAACTCTCCAGAAAACGATGTAGAGTTTGAAATTGAACAAAAGTCAAAACATGAAAAATGTAAAACACAACCAAACAAACATTGGGATCAAATAACATTGTTTTATTGATAATAGAACTGTTCATAATGATTACAAGCACAAATGTTACAACTGTTCAAACGGACTTTCAAGCCGGTCGAACAGCCCGTTCGATCGAACCTGCTGTTCGATCGACCAGGCTATTCGATCCATTTACACTTGTTTACATTTCCGCGTTACTCACTGTTGTGCTATCAAACTATTCAGGATAACCCTACTCTCAGCGCTCCCTTCAATCCATAACCAATCACTGTGAGTATACTTGAACCCTTTTTGCTTTAGCACCTTTGGGTGTTACATACGTTACCTATCAAAATCACAATCAAACACACTACTCAAACTATTTGAACGCTAACCGACTGCATGTATTACGTGACTAAGTGAATGCTTGTTTATTATGTTTACACGTGGAATGCTGTATACCTGCCTTAGCAACGTAGTACTATAGTTTGGACTCAGCACCCGTTCACACGGGGGTTGTTAAGGACAATTACTTGCATGGATTACGGTGGTAATCATGTATTGCGAACTGTCTCGGACAGTCAACCCGCAGTCGTTGGTATCGATAGGTCCATGTCGATAATTAACATGCATCATTTCCCTCTGTGTACGTGCTGGTTATGCGTAAACTATTCGAACTCTATATGCTATTATTAAACTTGTATGCTCACCTTTACATTTTATGTATTGACTTTATTTTAATGTATGTGACAGGTGTTTAAGGTATTTGCTTGCTAGGGAAGTGAAGCTAGAATAAGTCTCTAGAGGCCCCTAACAAATAGTTGTCTGTCAAGAACGAGCTGCTAGTGCATAGTTGTCTGTAGATCTTGTCAGTCTGGGTCTTTAGGGGCATTGAACAATATTTTAGATTTATGTCTAATTTGAATCTGAGTTGTCGGAACAGGATTAATTGTTTGGATGTTATCTGTAATAACTTGTTATTTATTCGGGATACGGTATGGGACGTATCACTTTAAACTGAATTTGTATTAATAGTTGTTATGGAAACTTCTAAACAATCTGTTTCGCTCAGTGCCATGCCCCGATGATTCCGCCATCGGTTGGGGTGTGACATGTAGGATGATGGAATCATCCACACATAAACTATGAACTTGAATAAATAAATGTTTTCTTGAAAAATAAAGATCAAAGTGGGTTATAATCTTGTAGATCTAAAGATCCATGAGTGGTTTTTCGAAAGAACCAAGTGAAAAGTATGAGTTTCGTTAAAACTTGGATCTTACATAAACTAACCTCATTTTTCGTGGATAAACAAGTGTAGAAACACTTGTGTAAAAGAAAATTTCACAAAGAAATATTTTTAGAAAATATGACTAGAAATTGTGAAAATTCAAACTCTTTAAAAATGAAGTTTTTAAGGAACTAATCACATTTTTAAAGATAACAAGACTTACAAAGTATGCTAGTAAGTTACTACACGTTTTTATAAATTTTCAAGTTTATAAGTTTATAGTTTATGCTTGTTTTTAACAAGTTTGGTAAATAGAGATTGTGTGCTGTTGATTGAGAATCGTTTGAATGAATTTTTGAAAAGAAAATGATATGCTAGTAAACATGGACGCCTCCATTTACAAAGGAAACTCTGGCGAAATTTTTCTAAAAATCCAACACTTAGAAAATATTTTTCCAGCAAGTGGTACAATTATATTTTTGACCTTGTTTTCAAAATAAACTTCGCCATGATTTTATTTACAAAAATACCAAGTGCCGGAGGTAGATTTTCGTAAATAAAAATTTGATAAATATATATTTAGAATATATATTTTATACTAAAACGCTAGTGTGATTGTTTGTTTATTCTGTGAACTAGTTATATTATTTTAGGGTAAAATAATATAACTTACAAAATACCATGGAAATTACAACTCCAAAATAATACCAAAAATCACAAGGAATAAATATTTAAGTTACCCACATAATATTGTGAAACCGAACACAAAAACGTAACTTATGAAATATTCCGGTATATACCATTACACTATATTTTTGGCAAATCTTATTTTGGAGATGAAAGAAGTGAAAATATGATTTCGTAAATATTACCAAGTATATCATATTTTTTACAACGAGAAAATATATTATTTTGGAGATTAAAAATATATTTTCCTAGTATATTTAGGAGATATGTAATTTTTGAGAAAAATATATATTTTCTGGACAATACATGATTGAACAAACTAAGTTTATCTATTTAAGTAAGACTTGAAATGTATGGTTTTGGAAATATATATTGGGAATATATATTAATATATTTTTATTTGGAACAATACACCGAAATACGACGCCATTACTTGGCAAGATATACAAATACAAATACGAGAACACATGTATGAGATACCCCCACCCTTGGAAAGGAAATACGAAGTTAAAATACTTGAGAAGTAGGAATACGAAATATTGATTAACAATGTAGGATCGTTCTCGGCCCTGTTTGAGTCGTTCAGAGAAGTTCGTATCCGAATTAAGAGGCGGAAACTAATAATTCGGTGCTATTGAAGCTGTATACACTTTAAACTTGCTGTTTTATTGATGTTGAACTCGAATACAAGATTTGACAGCACTTCGGCAGCATACCAGAACAAACACCTTCAACTATGTGTTTCTGATCGCTCTTGTGGACCTATATATAGACATGCTGGTCCGCTTATACGTACATGTACGTATAAGCGGTCCTACAACGTGACAGAAAAGCGAACCAACTACATGCCCTATGAGCGATCCTGACCAATACTGACACAAAAGCGGACCTAGAACATGTATACATAAGCGATCCTATACAATTCACCATTTCTAGGATTCCGTGCCATTTCCGATCTGTTCAACTTCAAGACTCGATGGAAGACGTAGTCAGCAGACGTAAGTGCACCAACAGACTCCCCCTCGGATGTTGACGGAGTCTTCATAGAGTCTTCGCACATGTCTTTCTACAATCTTCATCAGTCGACAATCTACCTCTGAAATATCTGTCGCTTCAAGAATCCTCGTTCTCTATCTTCATCATCAACAAACTCTTCTCTTTTGAATGTTGACACGGTGTCTTCAGACTCCCCCTCTCACACAGCTGGGATCGTAGTCTGGAATTCAAACTTTCACTGGTTCTAAGATCGTTAACAGGCTCCCATCAGGTTCCAAATCGATACCTGGCTTCATTCTCTCTCAGGATCAATATCTGGCTCAAGTCCTGCACAATCTCTACCGAACCATAAGTTTCTACAAAGATTAAAATTTTTACAATTTAGAAACTATGTTGAACCAAAACAGTAATGATTTTGTATTCAAAAATTTATTACTGGTTCTTATCAAAACAACTTTATCATATACACACAAACACTCCCCAAACCAGTTCTTCAAGTTTAGCACTTTAAATTTCGAAAATCAGCATCTCAACACCAGTTGTCGAACATTTTTTTGACTTTTTCAAAAATTTATGCTAAAACACACTGAAAATCTTTTTGGATTTTGAAATAAAGTAAATGCAGAAATGAAATATTTACAGACAATATTTTTTGTGAGTTTGTGCAAGAGGATCATATCAGTTATGAAACATATCACTAACACCGTTAAGCTTGATTACATTTTAAGTTCTAAACAATTTACCTAGATTGTCAGTATGTTTGTCCACTTAAATTGTCACACAGACATTAATTGATTCGAGATACGATATTAATGTTTTAGAGATTTAAACTTAATTGAGTATCACTCCACTTGAATATACTCCCGTATCCAGATCCCAAATATTCAGTCTTACAGGTGAGTATACCACAGATGATATCTGTAAAGGGGTAAATGCGAAACCGTGAGAGCTCAGGTCAGAACTTCCGTTCAGCAGAGAGATGACGGCTCGACTTTTGGTGGGTCCCCTTTAGAGGATCTTTTTTTACAACAGCAATGACTATCAATTTTATTGTTTAATCAGTTTGCTGAGGGCGGCGCTTATGTTTCAAAGCTTTTTGTAGAAAGTATTATTCGGGGACTAGGTCAGTATTTCCATACAGCAGAAGTCCCGGAATAATACCCCAGATATCACTGAGCATAAAGACCTAGTATCGCAGAATACGGGACCTTTCAAACAAGATTTCGGGGGTTACCCATATATTCAAGAATAGTTACCCACGAATTAAGTAAGTTTGATTTAGGTTTATATCTCGTTTCAATTTACTAAATGTGCGAAAATCTACTGACACATCCGCAGTAAGATTGTTTATCACATTTTGACTTTCCAATTCTTTAGCGTGCTGTGATAGTCTACTGATGTACTATCATTTCCTCTTTTATGCAACAAAAAAACTCATTTTTCAATTTTATCATGTTTTTGGCTTTTTCAAATTTTCTGATGTTTTTGGATTTTCTAAAAATTCTTACTCCCCCTAAAATTCAAATACATCTAAAGAAAATTAAAAAAACAAACTATACAAAACATGACAACTGATATCGAAACACCTCAATTCTCCATCCGTTTGGCTTAAACCATCAGAACTCCCCTTCACAACAAACTATTTTCCCATAATGATTTCAAAACACTTAAGTTTGTTTTAATCAGAATGGTTTTTCCGGAAAATAAGTTTAGTTGTTTTTACCTTTTGTAAAATTGGGGCAAAATCATCACATTGTTTATCAATTTCATGAATGATAATTAAATCAAGTTCAATTCAATGACCCTGATTTAACCACTTGTAAGAGCAACAACATTCCACAACTAAAAACTTTCAAACCTGTTCTTCAACCAATTACCATCTTTTGGTTGAATTCTCAAGATGCCGATTCCTACTCCTCGCTTACATACCTGGGAGTTCTGGCAAGTCCTGCAAAACCTCAAACACAGATTAAGAAGGATGCCGATTCATGATCCACGATACCATCTTGGGATCTCCGGCAAGTAAGGTTTTTATTCTTGAAAAAATATATCCACCCAAGCCTGACCTTCCTTGGGTGTAACCTCATCGTTTTCATCATTCCTTTCAACCGACTTGTAAACCCATCCTTTGGAAGCATAAAAATCCTTAATGCTTTGGGCTTTACCACTGACCATTTTTCCAAAGATGCGTTTTACATTTCCGTTAAAAGTTTTTTCAACATCAATTTTCTTCTTGTTAGAATAAAATTGATTTGAAATGTCAACTTTTCCGATTTTAGATATGTAATTTTTAGCATTTAGTGGCGGAAAATTCACATCGTCCACTTTTGGAACTTTCTTTTCAACCTTTTTCTCAACACGTGGCTCCTCTGATTTTATGGAATCAGATTCATCACCAGAACAATTACCTGAACCTTTCACAACCCATTTCTGATTTGGCACATTTTCTTTCCTTTTTGAAGCATTCTTTGAACATTCTCCTTTTTCAAAAGTCGAATTTTCAAAGCCAGTAAACTTCCAGGTTGACAGTTCAGTCTTTTCAACAATTTTTTCTTTCATTTTTCTTGAGACTTCTTGTTTTGGTCGAAATGTCTTTGGACAATCTTTCGCAACATGACCCACAACTTTACACTGAAAACAAGATCTCTTTTCAACCTTCTTTGGATCTTCCTTCTTCTTCTTCATGTCCTCTTGCTTCTTAGCAAGGAATTCTTGATTCGTCTGATTTCTGAATGATTTTTCTTTTTCAGCTTCTGTTGTTTTTCCTGCAACAAACATTGTTTTTGGTTTATAAACTTTTTCATTTTTATGGTTTTTCTGTGGAACAAAACCAAGACCTTTCTTTTTGTAATTACGATTATGGTTTGGTTTCTTTTGAAAACTATAACCACAATTGTAACCCATTTTCTTGTTAATTCTTTGTTGATCTCTTGAAGTGTACTGTTTGGATTTTCCATTAAGATTAAAATCTTTTATTTCAGAAATATTAATTTCTGTTATTTTGAAAACCTTTTAAATCATTTCAAGTCTGACACTTCTTATTGGAAAACTCTCGTCAGAATATAATTTGTCAGAACCTTTCAAAATATATGCCACTTTGACCGATTCATCATTCAAATTAGATTTCGAAAGTAAAAACTCTTTATCATAAACCCGTTTGTCCTTTTTATTTGTCGGCTTTGACGTATTTGACCCAGACTTTAACACGGGTTTGGACTCCGGTTTTGACTTCTCATTGTCATCGCTGTCTAACACCTGATCGACCATACTTTTTATCAACTTTGACTCATGATCAGTGTCTGATGACGTGTATGTGACATCAATACTTTCTGGTAAGTTATCCGACGACCCAGACTCCCATTTCAAATTGATCGCTTTATTGACTCTTTCTGAATTTGGTTTTCGAGGTGAATATTCATTTTCGATCGGGGGCGGACATCTATTGTAAGATACACTCGGTTTCTTACCAGAAGCTTTCAAATTTTCTTCAACATTTGTCACACACTTTTCTTCATCCGATGTCTGCTCTTCTTTGAATGTCTTCAAATCCTTCACCACCGGATAAATCCTGTCAATCACAAAAGTAGAACATGAGTAACTATCTAATAATTTCTTGACTTTCTCAGTTTCAATCTTTTGTGTTGCCAATTCCAGCTCGAGATCTGCACATTTCTTTATGTTATAGTTTGCCGTATCAAGCTGTCTCAGATAAGCTATTTTCAAAGTATTCATAGCTTCAGCTTGTTCACCATCAGAATCTGTATATTTGTTGATTTCTCTGTTCATAGTATCATACGATTCTTTCAACTTGTGAATATTGTGCAGCAGCTCATTGTTCTGCTTAATCAGCGAATCACAGTTCATGCACTTTTCTTGGACCATGACCGGTTCAGCTTCAATCTTCACTTCAAATTCTGGCACTTCTTTGACATTTATGCTCGGTTGTAAAAACTCAGCTCTTCTTCTTTTCTCAGCTTTCGCTTCTTCCTTCAATCTCTCTTCCTCTTCTGCCTCTTCTCTGATCCTTCTTCGTTTTTCTTCAGCAGCTTCCATGACTTTTCTGCATCTTTCTGCACATTTCAAATCATAAGCATTAGCAAAGAAAGCATGAGAAGTATTTTTGGACATCTCCTTGGCCATAAGATTTTGATCTGGACAAAAATCATCCCAAGTAAAACCTTCTGCCAACTTCTCATCATCTTGTTCAGCCAAACACACTTTGCTGTCTTTCGGAAGATACTTTTCCCAGGTAAAATCATCATATTTTCCCTGACTAACAACACATGCTCTTTTATCAACCACATCTCTCCCATGAGCTGTGTGTGCCTACTACTGTGCTGGTGGTGTGATTTGATGATAGATGGCCTTCTTGTGATAGTCGTTGTTTCCGAAAGGATTCTGGGCTCCGGTAACTTCACGGTTTTTGCACTCCCTCTTGAAATGCCCTTTTTCCCGACAACGAAAACACGTAACTTTAGATTTATCAAAACCTAAAGCTGAAACGTTTGCATCACGAAAATCATCACGGCCGGTAATTTGTTTAAACTTTTCAGCACGTCTCATCACACTCGCCATACACCATTTTATATCCATCAATTCCATTTCCTCAGCATCAATTTGATCGTAATCCTCTTTCCTGAGCATTGGATTACCGATCTTTCCTGTAACAAAGCAACTATAAGATTCTAAAATCATCCCTAACAAAGAGATTTGAATTTTAGCAATCTCTTCAGTGTAGTCTTGATCATTTTCAAGGCTTAATACAATGTTACACTGAAATTTTCTACCATTCTTTGTTACAGAGATGTTAGAATCGAAAGATGGAAATCTTGTGCCGTTGCTTGATCCTTGAGATGCCGTCTTCTCAGTAGAGTCTTTAACACTGTAAGCAGTTTCAATCTTAGGAGAAAACTTTGTTGAATCAGTAACACCATGCTTGTAGTACAAACTGATATCTTGTTCTCCATCGTAGTTCTTCATCCTAGCGATCTTTCTCTGCTCCATCTCTTGAGCTTCCAAATGCTTTATGAAGTCTCCTAGCTTCATCTTTTTATATTCTGCTTTGTTGGACTTCAGCATCATCAAAAACGTTCCCCATGTTTCATATGGAAGCGCATCTGCAAGTTTTTCAATTAATTCATCAGTATCTTTCTTAATACCAAGTTTCGTCATATTTCTAACCAAGTTACAATATCTATCAATAATTTGCTTGGTGTTTTCATTTTTCAATCCCCGAAACAAATCAAATTCTTTCTTCATGAGAGACATTTTGTTCTTTAACATATCATCACTTCCCGTAAACTTTGCTTCCAATTCTGTCCACATTGAATATGCAGTTCCGTCATGTTGAAGCAGTATCAAGATATCTTCTTTTATAGCTTGCTGAAGTAGACTCACCATCAGTTTCTCATCACGATATTTCTTTTTATCTGCAGTACTCATCTCTCTAAGTGTTAGCGGAGTACCATTCACAACATCGTTCTTTGTGGGCTTAACATATGGTTCTTCGGTGTGTTCCCACGTTATAATCGTCAATATGATAAGCTTCGACCCAATTGCCAAAACGTTCAGACCACACGTTATAATCGTCAAGATGATAAGCTTCGACCCAATTGCCAAAACGTTCAGACCACACGTTATAATCGTCAATATCCATGAGTTTCGGTGGTTTTTGAGACGTTCCGGTTTCATTATCGATTAAAGCACTTTGAGTAATCGAGGTTGGAGTAGCAAAAGCGTTATAAAATTCAGTATCCATAGTTCACAAATTCACAACAATTTCCTAACTTTGACAAACTGTTCAAATAAGCGAACTGTTCCAAACACGAACCAAACAGTGTCTTAAAAGCAGATCAGATGAAATGTCCAGATAAGCGAACCAGAAGACTTGACCAGATAAGCGGACCAAACAAATAACCCTTCGAGCGAACTGTCTTTCGAGCGAGCCGATGAACTGACTAAAGAGCGGACCAGTCAGATTGACGAATGAGCGAACCAGAAACTGTCAAATGAGCGATCCAGAAACTATCACTGGAACGGGCCAAGCTGAAATTTTGAGCGAACCCACTCAAAAATGTTCCTTGGAGCGAACCAGACAGGTAACTTGGAGCGGTCCTGATTGATGACGTCACTTTTTGTGCGAGTACGTAAAAGCGAACCTCCTAAAAATCAGCTTTCTAGGTCGATTTTAGTTCCGAAAACTTCAAGGGTTTGTTAATTCATGATTCCGAGTGCACTGTGTGATTTTGAGCTTGTTTTACCGTGGAAATTTTTGAAAAAATGAAGTAAGTGTAGAAAAACAGAAGAAATGCAGCTACAATAGCAAGAACTCCTCCTCCTGAGCTCTGATACCAATTGTACGATCGTTCTCGGCCCTGTTTGAGTCGTTCAGAGAAGTTCGTATCCGAATTAAGAGGCGGAAACTAATAATTCGGTGCTATTGAAGCTGTATACACTTTAAACTTGCTGTTTTATTGATGTTGAACTCGATTACAAGATTTGACAGCACTTCGGCAGCATACCGGAACAAACACCTTCAACTATGTGTTTCTGATCGCTCTTGTGGACCTATATATAGACATGCTGGTCCGCTTATACGTACATGTACGTATAAGCGGTCCTACAACGTGACAGAAAAGCGAACCAACTACATGCCCTATGAGCGATCCTGACCAATACTGACACAAAAGCGGACCTAGAACATGTATACATAAGCGATCCTATACAATTCACCATTTCTAGGATTCCGTACCATTTCCGATCTGTTCAACTTCAAGACTCGATGGAAGACGTAGTCAGCAGACGTAAGTGCACCAACAAACAATTATTCCAAACATTATCTATGATTTAAAGTTAAAATAATTATTTTAACTAATAATTATAACCTGGAATAATTTTGGGAACACAAGAAAACGTAACTCAAAAACCTTCATACTAAGCAAAGGCACGGCCCGTTCGTCTAATAGACGTTAGTCCACTGTAGGTAGTCGTGTTGGCTGAGGAGACTTGAGTTACACATACTGAAGATGCAATACAGTGAGTTCATGTCCCCCTTTTCTCTTTACTGTTTTCGGTTTTATGCTTCAGGGGTGAAATACATGCGACAATTCTTACAAACTTTTACTTACATGGTATGGTTAGCGTAGGGAGGGTTTTTACTACCAGATCATGTGAATGAGTAGGGAGATTAAGGCCATCAATCCTCGTTGTAGGACCGAGGGGCATGAGTGATAGATCTATTTGGGTGTAACGAGCCCCACCCCTGAGTCCGCAGAATGGACCATGTGGGGACTATGTCTTACAGCCGAAGCCCGGTGCGAAATCTGCTAGGTTTGAGTCTTCCTGCATCACTTCACACATATCAATGGCCTTGCAAACCATTGGTGATCTCTTTTTCCTTATTGCAACATACCAGGGACTTATATACATACTTACTATGTTTCAAAGGTTTATACATACACACAAACAAACACATGAACTCGCTCAACTTTTGTTGATGTTTTTCAAACTACATGTATTTCAGGAAATTTTAATGGATCTGGCGGGCGTTGGAAGTGTTTATGCTGTGTTAAGAATAAAGATGTCATCCATGGTCTTTGAGTTTGGACGGTGTGTCTTATTCCTGGATGAGACATGTTTTCCAAACCTTGGTATTATTCAATATCTATGGACGAGTCCTTAATGAACTCAAAAACAATTGTACGATTTGTAAAACTTGAATTTGGTGTCTACGTTTTAAAACAATGTTGTTATGTTTTGAACTTATTTAATGGATGACAAACCCATGGTTTTATCATATAGTTGATGTTATGATTGATTGCAATGATATTAAGAAAGTCACACCATAATCACGCTTCCGCAAAAGTCAGGGTGTGACATGCTGCAAGCTGTACAGCCCAACTGCTGTGGCTTTAAAATCAGTTACTAGATTTTGGTATAACCACTCTAAAGACTCCTCTCATGGTGGACATTCAAGCAGCTGAAAATATCATAAAAAATCCAGTATCCCATTCAACCACCAAACACATTGACATCAGACATCACTTTGTGAGGGATTGCTATGAAAAAGGTTTGATTTCTCTGCATCATGTTCCAAATAAAGTTCAGCTGGCACATGTGCTAAAAAAAGCTTTAGACACATCCACCTTTGAAAGCTTGATCTCTAGGATTGGCATGCTTAACTTGGATTAGAAGGCAAAAACCCTCTTATCCTTGAAAAAAAAGCATTAAAATGTTTTCAAAAAAACCAAAATTCATCCTTAAAAATAGCTAAAATGAAAATTTTTCATAAATCCTTAAAAGTCTGTTCATATCCACTGTTTGTTTTAAACCTCAGATAGTTGAAAATTCACCCACTGCTGAAAGACAACCTCTGTTTCTCCATTTCCTTGTTGACCATTGTTGACCAAACTGTAACAACTCTCACTAAAATAATTACTTATTATGTTAATTGTCCAATAAGGAAACCCTAATTGAGAAACCCAAGTAATCCTGCATAAACCCTAAAATTTTCAGAACAATCAGAATCAGGATTAGGGCCCCTAAAACTCAAGGGGGGTAACCCAAGCTGACGATTATCTTTATAATTCGTTGTAGGATGAGAATTCCGTCGATTCGCTAACTCACCCAGGCTACAAACACACGAAGCAACCCTATGCTGAAAATGGCCCGTCGCGCCACGCGAAGGAGACAGGTCTCCCTGTCGCAACACACGGGGGAACCAAATTTTCAGTATATATAGAGGGGTGTGGCACTTGCACTGTGGTGTTGGTTCGACGATCAAATTCCAACTATACATTGAGATATCGTTTAATTACTACAAACACACACGAATCACTAAACGCTGCCACGATAAACAGGGTAATAACTCGATCGCTATTACGATTCAAGGTCCGATCGATTGAAACTATCCAACGAATGTTTAAGTGCTGCTCAAATTGGGTTTATACTTTGTCATTCGTCATTAATTTGATGGATGTTTAAGTATCGCACTTTGTCATTTGTTGTGAGGGTTTAATCTCGTGAGTTGTCGTAAATGCTGTATTAGTTACTAACCCAGTTCGTGTGCATTGTTATTTAAATTAGGTTAAACAGGCTAATCAGTAGACTAAACTCCACCCACATAAATCTGCAATGTGAGTCATTCTCTTTTTACCAAACTTGCTTTCAAAATCATGTTTGTTTTCAAAGTTATAATTACAGGGATTAACTCTTTGTAGTCTTCATTATAGCCGGTATGTGGGGTTTTGTATACATTACTTGGTATCCATCACCATTGGACAACGAGATAGCCAAGGGGTGATATGACCATAGTCACAGACACCATTGCACAACGAGATAGCCAATGGGTGGTCGAGTGACAAATACCATGGGTATATGGTTGACATGCAGAAACATTGTAATCGCTCTTAATACTGTAAATTATAACAAAAAGTATCGTTTTAGATCAAAAGAATGATTCACTCAGTATTTCCCCGCTGACAAAACCTTTTTCAAACATGTTTCAGTTGATCTGTTGTGATCCAGGAAAAGTGCCGTGAAGCACTACAAGCTTAAGGAAGTGGCTCAAAATAAAGAAATAAAGAAACATGTTTTGTGAAATAAAGATTTCCCAGTGAAATCATTTTATTGTAAATTACAGGGTTTTATCCCTAAATTATGTAATAAAACAAACGGGCATTTTTAGTATCAAAAGATCCTGTATTAAAGACTTCCGTTGTCACCTAAACTAAATACCACGGGGTTCCTGGTCCGCGGCTCTTGACCGAGTCAAACCGGGGCGGGGGCCGTGACAGGAAAAGGTGGTATCAGAGCCACTGATTTAAGCTAATTAAGTATTTAGCAAAATACTTAATTTTACTGATTGCCATTCTGTGATTATGTGTTTATTAATTGACTATTTGTTAGTTACAGTATGGGTAAACAAAGACTTTCGGACATCTATCGTCAATTAGATAATACACCAAAAGATAAAGGATCATCGTCCTCAAAACACTCCATAGATATTGGAGAAGGAATATTTGTCCGAAAAGCACAGTTTGAGAAACCACTTTCTCCTAAAAGGAGTTTGATTGTTAGGAAAAGTCAGTAGAAAGGAAAGAAATCACAACCAAAGGAAGTGAGGTTTAATCCGGAAACCCAGAAAATAGGCAAAAATCCACCATGGGAAGACAAATTAGATGAAAAATGGGCAGATCTTTATATGTTAGCCACGGTAGCAGTAAATACCAACCTTTAAAAACTATCAGTACCCTAAACCAGTATTAGCACCTATATTGCCTATAAGCCAGAAGTTTTAAAAGAAAAAGTTTACCCAGTAAATAAATAAGTTACAATAAAATCTAGTATGTTTTAATTTTCAGTTGTCCTTTGTATTAAATTAGTCACACGGTATGCAATAATACTTAAATGTTTATTTGTGAAATTTTGTTATAAAATTTTAACTTAGCATTTTGTGTACATTTTGCATATATGCTAAACAGCAAGAATGAGTTATCTGAAGCCCTTCAGAATCTCAATCTCTATCCTGTACCAATAGAAGTTTCCAAAGACTTTACTGGTTACATTGCTGATGTGGAGGAACCTATGGAATTTCAAGCTCCACCTCTAGAGAAATCAAAACCTAAGAAAAGAAGAAGATATGTAGGATGGAGGAAAGTACGCAGGAGGAAACCAGCAACTAGGAAAATTCCCAAAATAGAAAATCCTATGGATAAAGGAAAAGGGATCGAGATCGGAGAGAGTTCTAGGCCAGCAGGGATAGAAATTGGGGAAAATTCTAGGCAACCGGGAATAGAAATCGGGGAAAGTTCTAAGCAAACCGAAGAATTTCCATTTCAGGAGGAATTAGATCATCTACTGGCAAGCTGTAATATCATTAGACCTATCACCAACAATCTCTACCCTTATCCTG
Source organism: Helianthus annuus (assembly GCF_002127325.2). Lineage (NCBI taxonomy): Eukaryota > Viridiplantae > Streptophyta > Magnoliopsida > Asterales > Asteraceae > Helianthus > Helianthus annuus. The sequence continues at coordinate 92,229,093 of NC_035444.2, read as the reverse complement.
CTGAAACCCAACTTCCAATAAATTTGGAACCAGCTATTCCAGACCCTCTAATCCACACCCAGCCTTTAGGAGAAATGGACGAGTGGTGGACTAACGACTGGCAGTTTCAAAACCTTCTTAATAACCCTTATACCTTTTTCCCCTAGTTCGACCCAGAACCTATACCAAACCCACCGATGAGTAATGAGAACTTAGCCGAACTCTGCCATTTTGGCGAGGAGCTGATAGGTACAGGGAATAGGATCCGGGAAATGGGAGAACAAATCTCCTGGAAGTACGACGAGAGGGAACGTCGCTACTAAAAATGCCAGCTGACAAAGGAATAGTGGGATTGGAGGCTGTGTTTGTATAAAAACAGTAGTAATAAAGAAATATAAACTCTGTAAAATAGCTTAAAAATAAAATAACAATGTGTACGGATGCCTAATATAATCTATAAAAATGGAAGTCAAGAAATCGACAATTTTGGCTATACGTGTATTGTAAAAATTTGTGTGCTTATGTGCAATTGTTTGTTATATTTGACACTAATAATTTACAACTATAATAATTACCAGATGGAAAATGCTGGTAATGAACCAGTTAATGAAGTGAATCAATCTGAGCAAAATCAGGAAAATCAATTTATGACCCGGCAAGATATGGAGAATATCGTTGCTCAAGGGATAGCCAATGCTATTCCAGCAATCCTGGCTGCTGCTCAGAAACCTGTTGAACCTCAACAAATTATTCCTAGTAAATGTACTCAAGAAGATAACTGTAGTAATAGCATAAACGGAGGCGGCAACCACACTCATCACGATAATGATCCACGGCAGACCCCATTCCCTAAGAAAATAAAAGTTGCAACGCCTGGTTGCCCTTACAAAGAATTTCTTGCTTGTAAACCAGCTGAATTTGCACGCAATGAAGGGGCGACTGCGACACTGCGTTGGTTAGAGAAAACCGAAGCAGTAATTATGATAAGTAAATGTGCTGAAGAAGACATGGTTATGTATGCTTCGCATCTTTTTAAAGAAGGGGCGCTAGAATGGTGGAATACGGTACTTCAAGCCAAAGGAAGAAATATGGCCTATGCCATGAATTGGGAAGAATTTAAGCAATGAATAGAAAGAAAATTTTGTCCCGGGTATGAAAAGGAACAAATGGCAAATAAATTCCTGAGCCATCGTATGGTGGGTGTAGACTGTCGAGGATATACTTCAACATTCTTTGAGTATGCGAGAGTGGTACCAACCCTGGCTTCGCCAGAGCCGGTGCTTATTTCCCTTTATATTTGGGGATTGATTGGCGAAATCCGTAATATCGTTAAAGCTGCGAGACCTCGCACTATAAATGATGCGGTAGAATTAGCTAACACCCTAACTGACGAACTGGTACGTACAAAAGAAGAAAATCGGAAGAAGGAATTGGCTCAGAAAATTACCCAAGGATTTCGTATGGGTAATAATAACAGGTTCAAGAAGAGGGGAATCGGACAATCTTCCACTCCGCCTTTCTGCAGGAATTGTAGAAAGAAACATTTTGGAAAATGCAATGAAACCTGTAACTTTTGTAAAGCTATAGGACATCGTGAGGAAGATTGTAGGAAAAAGACTAGGATCTGCTATAACTGTGGAGAAACTGGGCATTTCAGAACCGAATGTCCCAAACTGGTCAAACCAGCAGACAACAAAGCTAAGACGACCGACGGAACTACTAAGAAGAATGCCAGAGCATTCCAGCTGACCAATCAAGAAGCAGAACTCATTCCCGATGTGATAGCTGGTACGTTTCTAGTTCACAACGTGTATGCAAAAGTATTATTTGACTCTGGTGCAAACCAAAGTTTTATTAATACTTCATTTTGCCAAGCTTTTAATTTACCATTGACCAATCTTAGACATATTTTTACAGTCGAAACGGCAGATGGAAATTCTGTTAGTATAGATAAGGTTTTCCGAGAAGGAAAGATAGAACTCTTAGGCCATAAATTTTCCGCAAACCTGTTACCTATGAAGTTAGCCGGATTCGATATGGTATTAGGAATGGATTGGTTAGTAGCCAACCATGCTAGAATTCTCTGTGATAAAAATTCCGTAGAAATCCATACACCTACAGGAGAAGTAATTTCAATCACAGGAGATAAACCTCGAAAGCCACTGAAATTCATTTCAGTAATGAAGTTGGCTAGTTATTCAAGAAAACAAGAAGTAGTGTACATGATTTCAGTAATCATTAACACAAAAAGTAAGGAACTTAAGGAAATCCCAGTAGTCTCAGAATATTCCGATGTATTCCCAGAAGAATTACCCGGATTACCACCCGATAGGGAAGTAGAGTTTAGGATTCATCTAATTCCTAGAACTACACCAATAGCCAAAGCACCTTACCGGCTAGCACCCACTAAAATGCTAGAATTGAAAAAGCAGTTAGATTGTAACGCCCTAAAACGTAATACCTTAAAATGACGCAGCGGAAAATTTGGGCCTTTAAAATTTCTTTCTATCTTAGTCATGTATCATACTTGGGGTTCGTTACTAGAAATTTTTAAAGTTAATTAAAGGGTTTACATCGTTCGTTCTGAATTTTCACATCAATTACATATACGCGTTTGAGCTACGTGACTACTCTTCCCGTACAATTTTTGCCCTTGACTCGATCTTCAATCCTCCAATGCTTTAAACCGACGATAGACCGTGTAACCTACATTCACCACAAACATGCACATCATTAAAATTTGATAATCTACATTCATAATCTATCATACATAATTGATTGACCACGCCTCAATCTTTCTATGTGTGCCAGACTTTTCGATTATCCTTCCGAGTACAATCTTGCATTCCAATTCCTCAAAACTTCACGATGGACTACCATAGCATACCTGCAAATCTCATTTCATTCTCAAGGCACATGATTAGTAACTTAGTGCTCAAACATATTAAGGCTATGTACACATATATACTAGCCCCATTCCCTCATGTACAATTAATACTACATCGTACCTACGCACATCCGTACGTGCACTTTTGGTCACATACTACACACACACATCATACGTACATACATACTTACATGTACCCGCGCATACCTCATACCTCAAAACATACATGCCTGCATTCATTCGTATCTTCATATATTCACCAATACATTTCTACACATGTACCTACTTTCATGCGTTCCTGCATTCATGTCTACGATCACACGTACTCCTATACATACACTAATACACATTTGCATACGCACACACATTTCTATACTTCCACATGTATACATACATACACTTCCACATACGCACTTACATTCGTACATCTCTACACACATGCATACATACACATCTATATACGAACATATCTCTCCTACATCTTAACATACAAGCATATTCTATACATACCTTTATACATACGTATATACACATCTACACACATACATACCCTTCCTACATTGTTACATACGTGCATATTCTCGTATATATCTATACACCTCTACATACGTACCTACATTCATGTCTCTACTTGCATGCATACATACACATCTACATATGAACATACCTCCCTGCGATCTTTACACACATGCATATACTTATACCTATCTTTATACATACGCACATACTTTAACGATCATGTACTAGATCACACGTACCTCTTACATAATCATATGTTATTAATATGGGTCTTAGTCTTAGCTTTTTGGCCTATCAACATTTAAGAACCATCGGAATCATGTTTGGAAAGTCCGCCGTAGTCCACGGATATCAAACCGAAGCCCACGGTACGTCAATTAACTTAAATAACGAAGTTTCAGCTTTTGAGACTTGGGAAGGCCGTCGCCGACGCCCCTAGGGCCGTCGGTGACGGGCCTTGCATTTACCCGTAGCCCAAAAACCCGTAGACAGGAAATTAACCCGTCAGCACAAAAATGGTTTTTCCCTTGCCCGTCGGCGACGGCCCCCCTCCCGTCGGCGACGCCCTCTAGAATCTGCAGTTTTCTGCAGATTCGTTTTGTCGTCTGTACGCACTAAAACGTGCGTATCTTTTGAACCGTTTACCCGTTTAACCTCTCGTTTCTTCCTACATGCTTGTAAATTCGCATTCTACCATGTGGACTTGAAATCCCATATCCGAATTAAGGAAATTCTTAACTTGTGAGCTATCGACTTATTATTCATTTATGACTTGTTTGACCCGTTCATATTCTCTTCAACAACACATTCGATTTAGCCCAGAACTTACAAGAACATTATAGCTATAAAACCTTTACATTATCCGCACTTCCACTCACCCATTAACGTGCTTATGCCCAATCCTACCCGTCACCTGGTTACCATTCCGTAGACACTTCTTATTCTTCGTTTCATCATAACATCAAGACCTCATTTTGACCCATTACATCTACTTAGCAAAATCGTTGGTTTCATACCACCCATCCATTATTTGTCTCAACCATTATGCTAATTAACTAGAACGTAACCTTACTTAACAAATTAAGAAGTGATTCCAGAAATCACTTACCTTGTGCATCCGTGTTCGTAGCCGCTTCCTTGCCTCATCTTGACCCGTTAACCTTCCATGCTTGAGTACGTGTTAATGTAGTTCCTATCCTTTCATGTCACCACATCCATATTCTTTGTTAGCATACAAACTCATACATATCATCCATCATTTCTAATTCATACCTTACATTAGACTTTCATTAATCAAATTTTTAACAACATAAGGCATAGATCAACAATCACATCTTTTCAAGCTCGTATAATTCTACATGTCATCATACACAACACATAATGATATAACATGTACCGTATGAGTTCTCAAGTCTTATATTCGTGTTAGGAAGCCTACCATACTATTCTCACATTCGTTGACTTTCTAGAAAGTCAACTATTAAATGTGCAAATTCTCATCCTTATAACGATAAGGTTACGTTGATAAAGTTAACCATACTAATAACACTATATGCATTTCATACTCATGTTCTAGGACACACGTATGCGCATATAATTACTTACACACACATATATGTAATACATTTCATTCATACTAGCATTTTCATGTCTCTACAACTAACACTATAACACATATTAGCTAAACCAATATCGTTCCAATATTACTCCTTTATACAAATCTCATATGCTTCACATTTAGTGTACATTTACTCCATGATTTCAATTAAGAAATTATTCAAACATATGGTGAACATCATACCACTTCAGCCTAGAGTACAACCTTCTAATGCACACCTTTTACCAAATCATATAACCAACCAAAAATCATACATGTATTTCATCTAAAATATATTTCTCATGTTCAATTATAACCAATTACATGACATTCAAATATTATACATTTTCATCCATTACATGCATTCAATCTCATCTAGAAATCTCACCTAGACATTTCATCAAACACTTGGTGTGCATACCACTATCTATGCATAATGTACAAGTATTTCATGCCTCACTTCCAACTTCATGATTTCATTCATCAACACCACTAAACATCAAGTAACTCATATCATGCTCAATTTATCTAACAAGAATTCATCATATACCACATCATACATCAAAATTACACAAGAATTGAACATGGATAATTCATTCATATCACCATCCTTACCACTACAAGTGGGTTTTATGTCAAAGCATCAAATGACATCAAAATCTTGTATAATTCATGTTCTATATGATGCTTATAACATATATTCAGACCCAATTCATACTAATTCGTGACTCCATCATAACCCACTTCATACGAAATTACCAAATCATAAATTACAACTTACCAAGTGATTTATAGGGCTAGATGATCATGAATTCATGTACATGCATTAGATCCGAGCTGAATTTCCCTCTCAATTTGATGATTTTTGTGAAACTAGGGTTGAACCCCTTTTTCTCCTTCCTGACCATCGACACACACACACACACTATGTGTGTGTGTGGTGTTTTAATTTTATTTTTATAATTTCATGTTCCCCACTTAACGGTTTTGGTCCCTCTAGTTTCATTTTGATTATGTGAGGGATTAAAACTCTTTTCTTTTTACCAACCGGGTTTTAATTTACCAAACCCGGTTTTGGGGTGTTACATAGATAAATTACTAAGAAAAGGATTTATACAACCTAGTTCATCCCCTTGGGGAGCACCAGTGTTGTTTATGAAAAAGAAAGATGGATCGATGAGAATGGGTATCGATATAGGGAACTGAATAAGGTTACAATTAAGAATCGATACCCATTACCTAGGATTGACGATCTTTTTGATCAACTCCAGGGAGCTAGGTATTTTTCTAAGATAGACTTACGCTCCGGATATCATCAGTTGAAAGTACAAGAGGAAGACATACCTAAAACTTCTTTCAGAACTAGGTATGGTCATTATGAGTTTACAGTCATGCCCTTCGGACTAACAAATGCACCTGCAGCATTCATGGATATGATGAATCGGATTTGTAAACCATACCTGGATAAATTCGTAATTGTCTTTATCGACGATATACTTATTTATTCCAAAAGTCAGGAAGAACATTGTGAGCACCTGCATGTACTCTTAACTTTGTTAAGAAAGGAAAAGCTTTACGCCAAATTCTCGAAGTGTGAATTCTGGCTACAAGAAGTGCAATTTTTAGGGCATATGGTGAATCACGAAGGTATTCATGTAGATCCTTCTAAGATAGAAGCAATCACCAAATGAAAGGTTCCGCAAACAGCTATGGAAATTAGAAGCTTTTTAGGCTTAGCTGGATATTATAGACGATTTATTAAGGATTTTTCTAAGATAGCTGTACCTTTGACTAAATTAACTTGTAAAGCAGTTAAGTTTGAATGGGGACCTAGAAAAGAAGAGGCTTTTAAGATATTAAAGCAAAGGTTGACAAATGCTCCAATTCTAGCCTTGCAAGAAGGAACGGAAGATTTTGAGGTATACTGTGATGCTTCAAAATTAGGGTTAGGATGTGTGCTAATGCAACGCAAGAAGGTAATTGCATATGCCTCAAGACAATTGAAGAAGCACGAGGAGAATTATACGACTCATGATTTAGAATTAGGATCAATAATTTTTGCCCTTAAGATCTGGAGACACTATCTGTACGGTAGTAAATTTACAGTCTATACGGATAACAAAAGAGTAAAGTATATATTTGGGCAGAAAGAGTTGAATATGAGGCAAAGAAGATGGATGGAAATCCTAAGTGACTACGACTGTGATATCCAATATCACGAAGGAAAAGCAAACATAGTCGCTGATGCTCTAAGTCATAAGTATCATGAAAAGCAAAAGCAAGTCCGTGCTCTTAGATTAAATCTGCAATTTGATTTAACGGAACAATTAAAGAAAATGCAAGAAACAACAATCGAAGACGATGCTGAAGGAATGAAAGGACGAATAAAAGAGTTAGAGCAAGGAAATGATGGAATTTGGAGATTCCGCCAGAAAAGAATCTGGGTACCTAAGCAGGGAGAATTAAGAGATAAGATTCTAGAAGAAGCTCATAAATCTAGGTATACCATGCATCCCGGTAACAATAAAATGTACCAAGATTTAAGAAATACTTTCTGGTGGATAGGAATGAAAAAGGACATAGCTAAATATGTATCTAAGTGTCTTACTTGTTCGCAAGTAAAAGCAGAACATCATAAACCTTCGGGATTACTACAACCATTAGAAATGCCTGTGTGGAAATGGGAACTTATAACAATGGATTTTGTTACTAAGTTACCCAAAACCAGAAAAGGTAATGATGCAATTTGGGTAATTGTAGATCGATTAACCAAATCAGCTCATTTTCTACCCATGAAAGAAACCTTTAGCATGGAAAGGTTAGCCAAGTTGTATGTAGACGAAGTAGTATCCTTATATGGAGTCCCACTCTTCATTGTATCAGATAGGGATAGTCGTTTCACTTCCCATTTCTGGACTAGTTTTCAGGAAGCAATGGGAACTCGACTAAATTTAAGTACTGCTTATCATCCACAAACAGACGGACAAAGTGAAAGGACAATACAAACTCTGGAAGACATGCTCCGAGCATGTGTAATTGATTTTGGTGGTAACTGGGATAACCACTTACCCTTAATTGAATTCTCCTATAACAATAGTTATCATTCAAGCATTAAAGCTGCCCCATTTGAAGCACTGCATGGACGTAATTGTAGAACTCCAGTTTGTTGGGTAGAAATAGGAGAAAGTCAGTTATCAGGTCCTGAAATTGTACAAGAAACCACTGACAAGATCACGCGAATCAAAGAAAGACTGAAAACGGCTCGAGATCGTCAGAAAAGCTATGCAGACAATCGCCGCAAGCCGCTAGAGTTTCAAGTCGGAGACAAAGTACTTTTGAAAGTTTCTCCTTGGAAAGGATTAGTACGGTTCGGTAAGAAAGGAAAGCTGAGTCCAAGATACGTAGGACCATTTCCAGTAATCCAACGAATAAGACCAGTTGCCTATCGTTTACAACTACCAGAAGAATTAGCTGGAGTACATGATGTGTTTCATGTATCCAACCTCAAGAAATGTCTATCTGACGAATGTTTAAGTGCTGCTCAAATTGGGTTTATACTTTGTCATTCGTCGTTAATTCGATGGATGTTTAAGTATCGCACTTTGTCATTTGTTGTGAGGGTTTAATCTCGTGAGTTGTCGTAAATACTGTATTAGTTACTAACCCAGTTCGTGTGCATTGTTATTTAAATTAGGTTAAACAGGCTAATCAGTAGACTAAATTCCGCCCGCATAAATCTGCAATGTGAGTCATTCTCTTTTTACCAAACTTGCTTTCAAAATCATGTTTGTTTTCAAAGTTATAATTACAGGGATTAAGTCTTTGTAGTCTTCATTACAGCCGGTATGTGGGGTTTTGTATACATTACTTGGTATCCATCACCATTGGACAACGAGATAGCCAAGGGGTGATATGACCATAGTCACAGACACCATTGGACAACGAGATAGCCAATGGGTGGTCGAGTGACAAATACCGTGGGTATATGGTTGACATGCAGAAACATTGTAATCGCTCTTAATACTGTAAATTATAACAAAAAGTATCGTTTTAGATAAAAAGAATGATTCACTCAGTATTTCCCCGCTGACAAAACCTTTTTCAAACATGTTTCAGGTGATTTGTTGTGATCCAGGAAAAGTGCCGTGAAGCACTACAAGCTTAAGGAAGTGGCTCAAGATAAAGAAATAAAGAAACATGTTTTGTAAAATAAAGATTTTCCAGTGAAATCACTTTATTGTAAATTACAGGGTTTTATTCCTAAATTATGTAATAAAATAAACGGGCATTTTTAGTATCAAAAGATCCTGTATTAAAGACTTCCGCTGTCGCCTAAACTAAATACCACGGGGTTCCTGGTCCGCGGCTCTTAACCGGGTCAAACCGGGCGGGGGCCGTGACAGAAACACTGTTGGTTTCAACCACTGATGTCTATCCGCTGATAGATAAAAATCAGCCACTGATATTTCATACACTGTTCTCAACCACCGTTGTTGCCCAACAGTGGTTTCTAGACAACTGTCATCCACCTTTTCCATCATAGGTTGCTACGTGGGCAGATGTTAACCGTCAAATCTTTGAAACCGATGTCACATCAGCATTCACTTTTTCCTTCTTATAAAACGTTGATTAACTCCCAAATAGAGCTTTCACTGTCGCATCGAATTAAAAAATTCTACAAATGGTTACCATCTTCTTCTTCATTCTCTTTCAACTATTCGCAAATCTCTACTTCCGATCATGGCTCTTATCATCAAACACCCCGACAACCACCTCTGTAAGTTTGAGAAAACAGAAAAAAATACAGAGTTCCACTCCATAATCGACACCCTGTCATCCTCAAAGCACAAAACTTTACTCACCTGTGATGAACCCATTTATCAAGACACCCTACATGATTTTTGGGCAAATGCTAACGTTCAAGAACAAGATAAAAAGCCATGGGGAATCACCTCAAAAGTAGGAGGTGTCTTGGTGTAACACCTCGAAATTTTGTGTCCAATAATGTGTTAACACGTGTCATGAGTTTATACGTGGCATTAACGATTAAATAAAGGACTAAAGTTGACAAACCTTGAGAGTATGTAAATTCGAGGGTTAAGAATGTCAACAAGGGGTATATATACTGTATAGTAACCCTAAATGATGCTCGTACCTTCAAACGAATAAATCATGGATCGTACAGAGCGAAACGCGGGAGAAAGTGAGAGATTACGAGCTGCAGGGGTTAATTGTGTCAACATGTTTAATTTATACCTCTGAGTGACCCTTTGACGAACCCGAGGCTTTGTAACAGTAAAATACGCTCACTAGAATATACTATATAAATTTCGCGAAGTTCCGTTTTAAAACGAGAAAGTTATGGTCAAATTCGTATGCGAGGGGTTAAAAGCGTCAACAATAAAAGTTAAGACGTTACGGATAGTAATTAAACTAACTGGGGACTTAACAATGCGGGTAAAAGTCACGAGGCCCTTCATTGTAAATAATCGAGGGCCAAATCGCAAAGTTACCCCTTCGAAACCGAAAGGTCAGGTTAATCATTACAAAAGATTTGAAAATCTTGAAATTCAGGCCTCAGGCGGCCCGCCTGAGTGAAACAAGCAAGTTGAAGCAGGCTGCGAGCCACCTGTTGATACGTTTCCTGACATGAAGATTCAGGCGGCCCGCATACATGTAGCCTGAATCCTAATGCGGGCCGCGTAAGGACCCCAGATGCAGAAACTTTGGACAGACTTGCTGTTTGAGCTTGTGAACGATCATTGAGGCAATTAATGAAGCATGGGAGCCCTCTACATGCCCCCTAGCACCCAGGGCCACCTGCTGATCATCCATGAACCCTTGTAGGGTGAGTTGTAATGATCTTATGCATGAAACTTTACTATAAAAGGCCATACATTGTGCACAATTGAAACACACCTCAAAACCTGCTCTCTTGGTCATCTCTGGAGCTCTCAAGCACTCCTCTAACATCCTTAGTCGTGCACCAAGCTTCTGTAAGTGTGACTACCCTTTTGTGGCTTAGTTTTTGCTTAGTTTAGCTTAAAAGTCAATCCGTCGTAATTAACGATTGACTTTGCGATAAATCACGAATGGTCCAGTGGTTTGTCGAATCAAAGATAGTTATATGTTGGTAATCATCTGGGCTTTAAACCCCTAAAAGGGCACCCTCTGATTCCCACTTTAACTAGTCCAAATGTCGAGTCAAACGTGCTTAGAAAAAGTCAACAGAAATGCCATTTTGCGGTTTCATGCATAATCTGTACTGTAGATGATATGCAACCTGTTTAAACACTCATAAAACATGATAATAAGTATATTAACTAGTCTAAGCTTGTTTGATCCGACCACTTGATATTTTAGACCCGGTTCGGAACCGAAAGTCGCAAAGCTTTGACTTTCGCATTGACTTCAGTTCTGACCCGTTAAAGTATGATTTAGATATGCCTTAGGACTCTCTTAGGAACAGGTTACATGATGGTAAAACCCTCTGTGACCGGTTCGTTGTTTGTCCGAGTCTTTTACACATTTCCGTTAAATGCTTAAAAGTTGACCGTAACGCCCTTTTTGATTTAAAACGAGAATTTCGGACATGTGAAAGAACCATAACCTTAGTTACTGATTTCTAAGCATGTCCCTAAACTTTCACGTCAAACCGAGGTCCAGAATAGGAGTTATGCTAAATAGCGCAAATTACGGAAACTTTAGTAATTTAATAGCGCAATTAGCATAACGCCTATCTAGACCCGGGTTTCGACACCAAACCCTTTACTCACTGATGTAAAATAATATTTTGGGATTTTTAAAGATTTTTAATTATTTTTTAACCTGCTCATAATCTGCGGTTATAGCAACGGTTCGGTAAATACCGAATATACCCTTTTCGGCCATAACTTGAGTTCTACAAGGTCTTTTGACCCGATTCAAGTTGCTACTGATTTTAAATAATAAATAAAGAATTTTAGACTTTATAAACTGTTCGGGAAACTCAGATTTCCTGTAGAACTCAGAAACCTCTTTTATAATCTTTAAAAAGACCGAAATACACCTACGGGGCATAATATGAACTTAAACTCGTAACGGGCATTATGGAAGGTATCCTACTGATACCACAACCTCTTTAAAGCATATTGACTTAGGAAAACAGTGTAGGACTCTTACGGTTACCCGTTATGCCTTTTGCGCGCACGGTTCGGCTTATGTAACTAGTTTACATAAACTAGCCGAAGCGGGTCAAACCATATTGTTTTGACCCCAAAATACAGATTGTGAATATTATACCCCTATAAAACAAGTCTTCAAACTTGTTGGGTCAAAATCACATTCCATTCCCGGTTTTCGCCTTTCACGCGATTAAACCGTATCTATCCTTTGAAACTGACCGGTCTAAGCTACGGCTAGATTAAAGACCCGTTAGGATTCTAATAGGTTAATTTAAACCTTCATTCCAGATTAGGGGACCAGTAAAAGCTATCTGCAATTTATTTCAATTAAGGAATTATACTTGCAAAGGTAAATACTTTTAACTTATTTTCCGTTTTACGGGCTTGGGTTACGGTATTTAAAATACCGCTTGGTCGGGCAATTGACCCCAACTCATTAGTAGTTGGGTATTATCAATGTGACCCGTTTAAAAACTTGTTTTGTTGGCTTTACGCCTTTGGGAGCTTAATGACCATGTCCCGGATATCCTTGGCATCGTTTTACGAAATGGCCACTACCTCGACATCCGGGTGTAGGCGTACACCTGGCATTGTGTCTATATTAATTAAAGGTATAACCGTTGGTTTTCCCGCCACGGTTTTATGCTTCGTGGCGTGTCTATTAACCTTTAACCCGGCACGACCCGGGCGACCGAACGCATAGCAAACATGTAATTCTTTACAAGATTTAATTATAAATTATCCCAAGTTATAAAGAGTTTGTGCCCTGTGCATTTAAACCAATTTTATTAAACATTTTACAAAAGTGTCAGTTGAATGTATTTACCAGTGTAAACTGACGTATTTTCCCAAAAAGACTAAATGCAGGTACTATGCGTAATTGGCTGGGATTTCTCCTTAGCATCATTAGAAGTCTCGCAAGCTTAAGATGCCTAAAGTCTGTTGAACAATACTTTATTATTATTATTAATGATCCCATGTGGATTTTATTTCAACAATGGTGATACTTTGATATTACATTTAACGTTGGAATATATTTATCTTTAGGCTTCCGCTGTGCATTCATATAATTGTGTGGTTTGACTATATTGTTGCCAAGTACGTCACGGTAATCCCCCACCGGGCCCACCGGTGAGACACGTGGAAATCGGGGTGTGACAGGTTGGTATCAGAGCCAACACTGAGTGAATTAAACACTAACCTTTGTGTTTAATCTCAGTTACACTGCACATACTTGAGTCTAGACAAGAATATAGGACAAATTCGAATTGTTATTCCAGTTTGTCTTTTTATTGTTTATTGTTATTTAAAGTTTTGAAAGCAGGAGATATGCCACCTGCAATCAGACGAGGAAGAAGAGGAAGAGGCAAAGGGACGATCATTACTCACAATGATCACGAGGCTGGACCTTCGAACATGCGATCTCCTTCCAGTACAAGAAGTGAGGAACCACAGAGACGAAGAAGAAACCTCTTTGAACCTGCGAGACATTCTACCTCGCATAGCTCAACACCCTCATACCGTCATTCTTTCGGACCAGATTCGGAAAACAATCCCAATAACCCTCAACTATCGTTCATACCTTTCCAGCGATCTGCTTCGCATCGTTCTTATGGCGATCCTTCACCTTTCTTCGTGGGACAGTTTAACCCGGCAGATTATGTCCAAGAGCCAATAGGGTATAACCCATTAGGACCAGAGGATCACTTTTCTGAAGATAATGCCGTGGATATGGACGAGGATACAGATCCCGTCGAGCCTGCAAGGGGTACTCCCAACCATCCTATCGAGATCTCTGATGGGTCATCCTTCCATGGAACACCCTATCAAGGTCCCGACAGTTACCAGGCGAGGTTTGACCAATGTAATTGGTACTTTACACCTTCACATCATTTCTCGCCTCACGACCAACAGCAACAATAGGATCCTTCTGAGGATTCACGGTTCGTGGCAGTTACGCCGCCGCCACCGCCACCGGTTCAACCAGTAATTCCAGATCCGCCAAGGCGAAGAAGGTCAGGAGCACGGATGTCTACCCGAGGAGGGGAATTTCATTTCAGCACCCCTCGCCACTCGAGTGCTAGTCACTTTCCGTCAGTACCTGAAGAAGAACCACAATTAGGGGAACCTTCTGGTCACCCTGCAGAGGTGAATTCTGCACCAGTTGCACCTCCTCCGCCACCATTCGGATATGACAATCCGATACCAGCGTACGGCGCTTCCACGGCGTACAATCCGTTTGAGCAGCCGACTCACACGCACTACAACTATAACTATGATGCCGATACATATGTGGTAGCGGCTAATTACAATGCCCTCCATGGAACCTCTTGGAGACCAGATTACTCAGCTCATGGGTATCCAATACCTCCTAGACCCCCGGTTCAGCAACCGTCGCCGCAGCCACGTATTTCTCCACCGGTGCAAGAAGAAATACTCCACCGTTTAAACCGTGTGGAACGAGACTTCGAACAAGAACGAAAGAGTAATCGTGGATTTCTCAAGGGCCTAGCAAACCTACTAAAAGGGAGAAAGAAACGAGATCATTAGTCTCCTTATGTATTATTGTAATTACAATTTAGTCCCTGCGTGGACATTTATCGTATTTCAGTCCTTACGTGGACTTATCTTTTAGTCCCTGCGCGGACATCTATCTGGTAATTGGTCCCTGCGTGGATATGTTTTGCTATAAACATCTGCGTAGGTAATTATTTATTTATAAAGTCCCGTTTAGGGCAGCGTGTAATCATATTTGAAGTTTATGGAATGTTATGATATAAATTTCATTTTTGTTATTACTATATATGAAATAAATCAAAAATCATTCCTTTTAAATTTAAATCTGCCTAAATAAAGAATCTTAAGAGTGAAACCTAGCCAGGTGTCTTTATAAGATCCAGCCAAGATGGTAAGACCTGATTAAAAGATTCAGATTCCCAGTTAACCTCTGTAATCATGTTAACGTTCATGGCAGATGTGATTCGTTAAAAATTGCACACGTCATTCTTATATAAGAATCCTTCTAAGGATTTCAAAGCTCAAATTAATGATTTATAAATCATGGATTAAATCATCAATAAAGATGATCATTTATTAAACATCCATTAGCGATGTAGTGCCTACGGGCCAAACTTATTAAACATCCATTAGCGATGTAGTGCCTACGGGCCAAATTAATAAAACATCCATTAGCGATGTAGTGCCTACGGGCCAAATAATTAAACATCCATTAGCGATGTAGTGCCTACGGGCCAAATTATTAAAATATCCATTAGCGATGTAGTGCCTACGGGCCATAATTATTGTCATATAAGACAAAAGGCAGTGGTAGTCGATAACTCCCTGTCAGAAAGGTAAAGGACTATGGTTCAAACCTTCATGCCTTGATTCTCTGTAATCTCGGCTAATATTATAAAAACGTCCTCATGACTAGGCTTTTATGCCAATAACAATATTGTTTGTAATTAGGATAGGTTATGTTCAAATCCTAAATAAAAGTGAGTAACAAATTAACCAGATATGGTCTCTGTTTACCATGGTTAATGAATTGCCATAAAAGACAATTCCATAATAAACTCCTAAATAAAATTTTTCGTTATCTTCTGTAGCAGATTCAAGTTACCATGGCTGATCCAAGTGGGGAGAATAGTCATTCGAAAGAAGACGAATACGATAACGCCCAGGTTCATTTGACGGGCGCAGAATTGAAAGCTCTGGTCGACGGTGCTGTTAAGGCAGCCCTGGATCGACAATACGAGGAGTATACTGAATCCCGGAACAGAACCATATCTAAACCACACTCAAAGCCGAAAACCCACTCAAAATCTCACAGCAAACCACTGTCTAAGCCGAAAAAGGACGATGATAATCACTCGTCCAATGAAAACAGTGTCCGTCCAGAAAAGGTGTATACTGATGTATCCCGCGCCAGGGGCTGCACCTACAAGTATTTTGTATCTTGTAAACCCCGAGATTTCACCGGGGAGAAGGGCGCGGTAGATTGTATAACATGGCTAGACGAGATGGACACCGTGGTGGACATCAGTGGCTGCGCAGAGAAAGATGTGGTAAAGTTTGTGTCACAGTCATTCAAGGGCGAGGCCCTGGCTTGGTGGAGGTCTCTGGTTCAGGCCTCGGGAAAGGCTGTTCTATACAGCATGACATGGGAGGAATTCATTTCTCTCATCAAGGAGAATTACTGCCCTCAACATGAGGTTGAAAAGATCGAGACCGACTTTCTATCGTTGGTTATGACGAACCTTGACTGTCAAGCTTACCTCACGAGCTTCAACACGATGTCCCGGTTGGTTCCGTATCTGGTAACCCCGGAGCCAAAGAGAATAGCTCATTTTATCGGTGGGTTAGCCCCCGAAATAAAGGCAAGCGTGAAGGCCTCTCAGCCAGCGACCTTTAGATCTGTAGCCGACATATCTTTGTCCCTTACTCTTGATGCGGTCCGACAAAGATCGCTAAGGAACAAAGAGGCTGAGAAGAGAAAGCGTGAAGATGATACTTCACGAAGCTCGAGCAAGAAACACCGTGGAAACTGTGATAACAAGAGAGGGTCAGAGTCAAGGAAGGATGGGCAACAGTCTGGTAAGAAGCCCAAGTGCAAGAATTGCAAGAGACATCACTTTGGAAAGTGTAGACTCGAATCAAACTCGCAGACTCAGTCGAAGTCGTATGCTTGCGGGTTATGCAAGTCCAAGGACCACAAGACCGTGGATTGCAAAAAAAATAAAGGATGCAACCTGCTACGGCTGCAACGAGAAAGGGCACATTAAAAGCAACTGCCCTAAATATGCCAAGAAGCCTGAAGAAGCCAAGAAGACCAATGCAAGAGTCTTCAAGATGGAGGCGAAAGAAGCAGTGCTAGATGATAACGTGATCACAGGTACTTTTCTCGTAAATGATACCTTTGCAAGAGTACTTTTTGATTCGGGCGCTGATAAGCCTTTCGTAGATCATAAATTTTGCAATTTGTTGAATATGCCTGCCAAAACCTTAAATGTGAATTATGAGGTAGAGCTAGCAGATGGCACCATAGAAACCGTCTCCACTGTGTTAGATGGATGTGTGATATCCATTAAGAACCACTCTTTTCCTCTATCCCTACTTTCCTTTAAATTGGCTGGTTTTGACATAGTTCTGGGTATGGACTGGTTATCTCACAACCAGGCCTAAATCGTCTGCAACAGAAAGCAAGTGGTGATAAAGACTCCGTCTGGTGAATCGCTTACCATTCGGGGAGATACCCAGTACGGATTGCCTGAGCAAGTGACTATGCTCAAGGCTTTAAAATGTCTAAAGAAGGGTTGTGTCATCTACATGGCACAGGTGATTATTGAAGAGCCTAAACCAAAGTTAAAAGACATTCCCGTCATTTCGGAATATCCATAAGTTTTCCCTGAAGATCTACCTGGTTTGCTACCGGATAGGCAAGTGGGATTCAGGATCGATATCATCCCTGGAGCAGCACCTATTGCTAGAGCACCTTACAGGCTAGCACCAACCGAAATGAAGGAGTTGAGGACCCAGCTGGATGAACTGCTAGCTAAAGGTTTCATCAAACCTAGTTCGTCTCCCTGGGGAGCACCTATCCTGTTTGTTAAGAAGAAGGACGGATCGATGCGTCTGTGCATCGATTATCGCGAGCTTAATAAGGTCACAATAAAGAATAGATATCCCTTGCCGAGGATCGACGATTTGTTCGATCAGTTACAAGGGGCAAGTTATTTCTCGAAGATCGATTTGAGGTCAGGCTACCATCAACTGAAAGTCAGAGATGAAGACGTACATAAAACTGCATTTAGGACTCGTTACGGTCACTACGAGTTCCTAGTGATGCCTTTTGGGCTCACTAATGCACCGGCTGCGTTCATGGATCTCATGAATCGCGTTTGCAAGCCGTACTTAGACAAATTCGTCATCGTTTTCATTGACGACATTCTTATCTACTCGAAGAACCGAGCTGACCATGAGAAACACCTTCGCTGTATTCTCAAACTTCTACATCATGAGAAACTCTATGCCAAATTCTCTAAGTGCGAATTCTGGCTTCGAGAGGTCCAATTTCTAGGACATGTTGTCAGCAAGCATGGTATCCAAGTGGATCCCGCTAAAGTTGAACCTGTCATGAATTGGCAAGAGCCAAAGACGCCTACAGAGATTCGTAGTTTCCTGGGGTTAGCAGGATATTACAGGCGTTTCATTGAAATTTTTTCAAGGATTGTTGCGCCCTTAACTTCGTTGACCAAGAAGAAAGTAAAGTTCATTTGGGGCCCTAAGCAGCAAGAGTCCTTTGATATTCTGAAGCAAAAGTTGAGCAACGCTCCTGTGCTGACATTACCTGAAGGTACCGAAGAGTTCATAGTTTACTGCGACGCATCACACACTAGCATAGGATGTGTGCTTATGCAGAAAGGCAAGGTTATTGCCTATGCTTCGAGACAGTTAAAGGTGCATGAGAAGAATTACACCACCCATGACTTGGAGCTGGGTGCCGTTGTGTTCGCACTAAAACTGTGGAGGCATTATCTGTATGGTATCAAGTTTGTGATCTATTCTGATCATAAGAGCCTCCAACATCTGTTTAATCAGAAGGAGCTAAACATGAGGCAACGCCGTTGGATGGAAACTTTAAATGATTATGATTGTGAAATCAGATATCATCCCGGCAAGGCGAATGTAGTCGCTGATGCCCTGAGTAGAAAGGAAAGGGTGAAACCTATCCGAATCAATGCCAAGAGCATTGAAGTGAAGAATAATTTGACTGAAAGGTTGTTAGCTGCACAGAGAGAAGCTGTGTTGGAAGCTAACTATCCTAAAGAAAAGCTAGGGGTAACTGAGGAGCAGTTAACCCTTAGCAAAGACGGAATTTTACGATTAAATGGACGAATATGGGTTCCAATTTACGGAGGACTTAGAGATGTCATTCTCCAAGAAGCCCATAGTTCTAAATACTCCGTCCATCCTGGAGCAGATAAAATGTATCAGGATCTAAAGGCAAATTATTGGTGGATAGGCTTGAAAAAGTCTGTAGACGCTTATGTAGCAAAATGCTTAACTTGTGCGCAAGTCAAAGCTGAGCATCAGGCTTGCTACAACAGCCTGAACTTCCCGAATGGAAGTGGGAATGTGTAACTATGGATTTTATTACCAAGTTACCCAAGACGAGAAAAGGAAATGACACAATATGGGTTATAGTCGATAGATTGACTAAGTCAGCTCATTTCTTACCCATCAAGGAGACTTATAGCTCCGACATGTTAGCCCAGTTATACGTTGATAAGATTGTAGCCTTACATGGCATACCTGTGTCTATTATCTCCGACAGAAATACTAGATACACGTCCCATTTCTGGAAAAGCTTCCAGCAATCTTTGGGCACACGTTTGAATTTTAGTACGGCTTACCATCCTCAGACAGACGGTCAGAGTGAGCGTACTATTCAGACGTTGGAAGACATGCTACGTGCATGTGTTATCGATTTGGGTGGTAGTTGGGATAAGAACCTACCATTAATCGAATTCTCCTACAACAATAGCTACCATACCAGCATAAAGGCTGCGCCTTTCAAGGCATTATACGGTAGAAAGTGTAGATCGCCTGTTTGTTGGGCGGAAGTTGGAGATGTCTAATTATCAGGACCAGAGATAGTCTTCGAAACGACGGACAAGATTGTCCAGATTCGAGACCGTCTGAAAGCTGCCCGAGATAGGCAGAAGAGTTACGCAGATCTAAAGCGTAAAGATTTTCACTTCGAAGTAGGTGAAAAAGTGTTACTTAAAGTATCACCCTGGAAGGGGGTGATGCGTTTCGGTAAGAAAGGCAAACTAAGCCCGAGATACATAGGACCTTTTGAGGTTATCGAACGTGTCGGGTCAGTTGCCTATAAGTTAAATTTACCGGAGGGGCTCAATGGGATTCACAATGTGTTCCACATCTGCAATCTAAAGAAGTGCTTCGTTGATAAATCACTGGTGATACCACACACAGATGTGCATATAGATGAGAGCTTAAAATTTGTGGAAAAACCTTTGTCGATTGAAGATCGACAGGTAAAGAAGCTTCGAAGGAAGCATGTACTGATTGTAAAAGTCAAATGGGATGCCCGTAGAGGTCCCGAATTCACGTGGGAGGTTGAATCCACGATGAAAGAGAAATACCCTTATTTATTTCAGTAAATCTCGGGTCGAGATTTATTTTAAGGGGGTGAGGATGTAACACCTCGAAATTTTGTGTCCAATAATGTGTTAACACGTGTCATGAGTTTACACGTGGCATTAAGGGTTAAATAAAGAACTAAAGTTGACAAACCTTGAGAGTGTGTAAATTCAAGGGTTAAGAATGTCAAAAAGGGGTATATATACTGTATAGTAACCCTAAATGATGCTCGTACCTTCAAACGAATAAATCATGGATCGTACGGAGCGAAACGCGGGAGAAAGTGAGAGATTACGAGCTGTAGGGGTTAATTGTGTCAACATGTTTAATTTATACCTCTGAGTGACCCTTTGACGAACCCGAGGCTTTGTAACAGTAAAATACGCTCACTAGAATATACTATATAAATTTCGCGAAGTTCCGTTTTAAAACGAGAAAGTTATGGTCAAATTCGTATGCGAGGGGTTAAAAGCGTCAACAATAAAAGTTAAGACTTTACGTATAGTAATTAAACTAACCGGGGACTTAACAATGCGGGTAAAAGTCACGAGGCCCTTCATTGTAAATAATCGAGGGCCAAATCGCAAAGTTACCCCTTCGAAACCGAAAGGTCAGGTTAATCATTACAAAAGATTTGAAAATCTTGAAATTCAGGCCTCAGGCGGCCCGCCTGAGTGAAACAAGCAAGTTGAAGCGGGCCGCGAGCCACCTGTTGATACGTTTCCTGGCATGAAGATTCAGGCGGCCCGCGTACATGTAGCCTGAATCCTAATGCGGGTCGCGTAAGGACCCCAGATGCAGAAACTTTGGACAGACTTGTTGTTTGAGCTTGTGAACGATCATTGAGGCAATTAATGAAGCATGGGCGCCCTCTACATGCCCCCTAGTACCCAGGGCCACCTGCTGATCATCCATGAACCCTTGTAGGGTGAGTTGTAATGATCTTATGCATGAAACTTTACTATAAAAGGCCATACATTGTGCACAATTGAAACACACCTCAAAACCTGCACTCTTGGTCATCTCTGGAGCTCTCAAGCACTCCTCTAACATCCTTAGTCGTGCACCAAGCTTCTGTAAGTGTGACTACCCTTTTGTGGCTTAGTTTTTGCTTAGTTTAGCTTAAAAGTCAATCCGTCGTAATTAACGATTGACTTTGCGACAAATCACGAATGGTCCAGTGGTTTGTCGAATCAAAGATAGTTATATGTTAGTAATCATATGGGCTTTAAACCCCTAAAAGGGCACCTTCTGATTCCCACTTTAACTAGTCCAAATGTCGAGTCAAACGTGCTTAGAAAAAGTCAACAGAAATGCCATTTTGCGGTTTCATGCATAATCTGTAATGTAGATGATATGCAACCTGTTTAAACACTCATAAAACATGATAATAAGTATATTAACTAGTCTAAGCTTGTTTGATCCGACCACTTGATATTTTAGATCCGGTTCGGAACCGAAAGTCGCAAAGCTTTGACTTTCGCATTGACTTCAGTTCTGACCCGTTAAAGTATGATTTAGATATGCCTTAGGACTCTCTTAGGACCAGGTTACATGATGGTAAAACCCTCTGTGACCGGTTCGTTGTTTGTCCGAGTCTTTTACACATTTCCGTTAAATGCTTAAAAGTTGACCGTAACGCCCTTTTTGATTTAAAACGAGAATTTCGGACATGTGAAAGAACCTTAACCTTAGTTACTAATTTCTAAGCATGTCCCTAAAGTTTCACGTCAAACCGAGGTCCAGAATAGGAGTTATGCTAAATAGCGCAAATTACGGAAACTTTAGTAATTTAATAGCGCAATTAGCATAACGCCTATCTAGACCCGGATTTCGACACCAAACCTTTTACTCACTGATGTAAAATAATATTTTGGGATTTTTAAAGATTTTTAATTATTTTTTAACCTGCTCATAACCTGCGGTTATGGCAACGGTTCGGTAAATACCGAATATACCCTTTTCGGCCATAACTTGAGTTCTACAAGGTCTTTTGACCCGATTCAAGTTGCTACTGATTTTAAATAATAAATAAAGTATTTTAGACTTTATAAACTATTCGGGAAACTCAGATTTCCTGTAGAACTCAGAAACCTCTTTTATAATCTTTAAAAAGACCGAAATACACCTACGGGGCATAATATGAACTTAATCTCGTTACAGGCATTACTGAAGGTATCCTACTGATACCACAACCTCTTTAAAGCATATTGACTTAGGAAAACAGTGTAGGACTCTTACGGTTACCCGTTACGCCTTTTGCGCGCACGGTTCGGCTTATGTAACTAGTTTACATAAACTAGCCGAAGCGGGTCAAACCAAATTGTTTTGACCCCAAAATACAGAGTGTGAATATTATACCCCTATAAAACAAGTCTTCAAACTTGTTGGGTCAAAATCACATTCCATTCCCGGTTTTCGCCTTTCACGCGATTAAACCGTATCTATCCTTTGAAACTGACCGGTCTAAGCTACGGCTAGATTAAAGACCCGTTAGGATTCTAATAGGTTAATTTAAACCTTCGTTCCAGATTAGGGGACCAGTAAAAGCTATCTGCAATTTATTTCAATTAAGGAATTATACTTGCAAAGGTAAATACTTTTAACTTATTTTCCGTTATACGGGCTTGGGTTACGGTATTTAAAATACCGCTTGGTCGGGCAATTGACCCCAACTCATTAGTAGTTGGGTATTATCAATGTGACCCGTTTAAAAACTTGTTTTGTTGGCTTTACGCCTTTGGGAGCTTGATGACCATGTCCCGGATATCCTTGGCATCGTTTTACGAAATGGCCACTACCTCGACATCCGGGTGTAGGCGTACACCCGGCATTGTGTCTATATTAATTAAAGGTATAACCGTTGGTTTTCCCGCCACGGTTTTATGCTTCATGGCGTTTCTATTAACCTTTAACCCGGCACGACCCGGGCAACCGAACGCATAGCAAACATGTAATTCTTTACAAGATTTAATTATAAATTATCCCAAGTTATAAAGAGTTTGTGGCCTGTGCATTTAAACCAATTTTAATAAACATTTTACAAAAGTGTCAGTTGAATGTATTTACCAGTGTAAACTGACGTATTTTCCCAAAAAGACTAAATGCAGGTACTATGCGTAATTGGCTTGGATTTCTCCATAGCATCATTAGAAGTCTCGCAAGCTTAAGATGCCTGAATTCTGTTGAACAATACTTTATTATTATTATTGATCCCCTGTGGATTTTATTTCAACAATGGTGATACTTTGATATTACATTTAACGTTGGAATATATTTATCTTTATGCTTCCGCTGTGCATTCATATAATTGTGTGGTTTGACTATATTGTTGCCAACTACGTCACGGTAATCCCCCACCGGGCCCACCGGTGAGACACGTGGAAATCGGGGTGTGACACTTGGTACCAGTAACCACAAAAACCATTTCATAGGTATTTCAGATAAATGATCTTGCAGGTAAAGCTTCTTTTCCAAAAAGTGAGTATCAATTGGATTTGATCGAAAGAGGGTATGATGGACAATTAACAAAAGCAACAATGCAAAAAGGAAATTTTCCACCACCTGAGAAATTTTTGTTCCATGTCCTGCTCACTTGTCTTTCAAACAAAACATCTGCTTTCAATGAAATACCGTTAAAAATTCAATACTTGGGGTATGCAATTATGTCAAAAACAAATTTTAACTACTCCTAAGCATTGTTTACTGACTTGGTCAATGATGTGAAAAACATCAAAGATGGGAAAAACTCAGCTTTTCTATTGTTCCCAAGGTTCTTAAGCTATTATTTGCAAAAGAAAATTCCACAAAATGCTTTTGAACAAGGAACAACTTTCAAAATAAACAGTCTTTCTTCTGAAACATTTACTCTCCTAATGGCAAAAGAATCAAAAGTTTCTAAAGCACAAGTAAAGGGGTCTGAGCAAACCTTAGATGAGTCTACATCTGCTCCTCAAACCTCTGTTACTGAGCCCACTACTCATGATGATCACAGCACCAAAACCACTGCTGTGAAACCCCCACCATCCAAATCCAAAAAGACCAAATCAAAAACCAAAAAGCCTACCAAACCCACAAATAAGGGTCCTCTAGAAGGTGAGATCCCAGAGGTTAACCCTGTGACAACACAAATGTCACTAGAAACCACTGTTGCTACTTCCTCACAATAGATGGAAAGATCTCAACCTGAAACCTTAACTCCTCATGTTTCCTCACAAAAGGAACATGTTGTAAGCACATGGACACCACCATATGAATCATTACCCTCACTTGAGAGTATGATTAATAGCCCCTCTCCTAGGGCATTTTCTCTTTCTACACCACTCACTTCATCTCCTATTCCACCAACCATTATACCTCTATTTGAGGCCATTGAAATTCAGACACAAAACAAACCCTCTCACCAACACATTACTGAGAGTACACCTTCTACATTGGCTGTGTCTGACCCCATTCAATTAGCTAACCCACAAACAACTGAGGAGGATACACCACTTGAATTTCCTGAAATTCTTGTTGGTAGTTCAAGTGGAGCAGCTACTACAGATGTTGGCTCCACTGATCTACATCTAGACAATAGTTTCATAAGTAAGACTCCCTTGAAGGCAACCACTACTGTGTCTACCAAGGTAACTACTGGTGTGTTCAAGTTAACCAGTGGTGTGCTTTCTAAGGTATCCAGTTTTGAAGAGGAAAGTCCCCAGAACCAAGAACAAGGGGCATCTACTAATGAAAATTTTGAGACTCCTCCTGTTTCAAAAGCAGATACAACCACCTCTGGTGGGATTTCAGATGATCCTATTTAGTTAGGTGATGAATTAAAATATCAGGATTTGATGGAGAGAATACCAATATTGAAACCACTGTTGCTGATATGAAAGATCTGATGAAGCAGTGGTGGATACTTCCAAAAGTCAACCTACTCCTCAGCAATTATCCCAAGAGTTTTGGAACTCAGTACAACCTATTCTTGTAGCTCTAAGGGATCTGGCTGAAATCAACCACAACTCACACATGGAGTTGATCAGAGTTATGGTTGATGCAAGGTACAAAGATACGCAGGCTGATATCAGGGGAATCAAAGAAGCCCTTGCAAAGATAACTGGCACTACCCCTACACCAACCTTTGAAAAATATGATCAAGATGATGCCAAAAAGGGGGAGAAGGACTCAATGAAAAACTTTGGCAAACCAACACCAAGGAATCAGCCAAACCAAAAGCCAGAGCCTGCTAAAAGGCCTTCTGCAAAATCTTCTGGAAAATCTAACACTGGTAAGAAAAGGGGAATTGATGAAACCCTTAACAAGCAGACAGATAAGGAGATTGAAGCAAAGAAGAAGAGAAAAGATACAAAAGAAAGTAGACAAGATGTTCTGAGGCAGGAGTTGCAGAAAAAGATGAAGAAAGAAAACAAAGTGCTAAACATTAGAACCTCAACCAGAAGAAAATCTTACAAACACAACAAACCTCCCATTGCCACATTTCCTAAACCAAAATCACCACCACAAAAGCCAACCTGCTGGTCTAAAAAGGCCAACCACTGACACATCTAAACCTAAACCTTCACCCCAAAAACCTCCTCTCAAAAAGCAGAAAACAAATCCCTCATAACCACCACCATCATCCATAGCAACAGATGTTGATGCACCTAAAGCATCATCAGATGTTAAGATAACAGATGTTGATGCACCTAAAGCATCGTCAGATGTTAAGATAACAGATGTTAAGACACCAGTTGTTTCAACAGCTGTTAGTTAAACCACTAATTCAACCCAATTTGATCCTCTACCATCAACAAAACCACCAACACCACAAAGATTTCCCTCACATTCAACCCTTACACTCATAGCACATTCTCGTTCACAGACTACTCCTCCTCCAAAGTCTGTCTATACTAGAAAAGAAAATTCATGGTGCATGAAGAAGAAAAAGAAATACCATCACCTATTCCCATATCATCTACTCCATTCATTCCACCTTCATCACCTCCACAAACCAACCCAATCAACCAACCATCCACTGCTCCCACCACACAAGACATTCCATTAGCAGTTAAGTATCCTCTTGAACTGCTTGCAGTTCAGAATGAAATGGCTCAATTTTACAAAGAGGATGATCCATCCAAAAGAATTTTCCCATCACTACAAGGCTTCAGCAAACCTCATAACATTGATGAATATTTGAAGATGAAAGCTAAACAAGTTGGGCTAATAG
The DNA here is from genome assembly GCF_002127325.2 of Helianthus annuus. NCBI lineage: Eukaryota > Viridiplantae > Streptophyta > Magnoliopsida > Asterales > Asteraceae > Helianthus > Helianthus annuus. Next base: position 92,202,568 of record NC_035444.2, on the reverse strand, counting down.
CCAAGATTGTGTGTAAAGGGAAAAGTGACAGAGATTACCAGGGCACTTATTCACATAAGCTTAGTAAGGTCTGGAAATTGGAAAAATTTTACAAAGAGGATGATCCATCCAAAAGAATTTTCCCATCACTACAAGGCTTCAGCAAACCTCATAACATTGATGAATATTTGAAGATGAAAGCTAAACAAGTTGGGCTGATAGCCAAGATTGTGTTTAAAGGGAAAAGTGACAGAGATTACCAGGGCACTTATTCACGGTCTGGAAATTGGAAGACTTTGCTAAAGACCTGAGTAAGTCTATGTCAAAACTGCCACCAAATGTTGTGCTTCAAAAGGAACCGAGGATTGATTATCTTGATATCATCATAAGAGACAAGCTCTATAAAGCCTACAGGTCTCATTTCAAAGACTGGTCTCCTGAAGATCTCAAAGAATAGGTGAATAGAATTGAATTGATGAACAAGGATCCAAAAATGAAAAAATTTGCACCCAATTGGAACAAACACAAGAAAATTGATGTGGATGAAGCCTTGAGATGCAAGAGAAAGAGGCTGAACTTGTAGCAGCTAATTATGGGACTGCTAGATCCATTGCAAGATGGTCTAAGCAGGATGTTGATTAAACCTACAAAAGGTTAGAAGTGGTTAGAAAGACTGATCCTACACTTCCCAAGAAGCCAGTTTATGATGATGAAACCACCGATAAGCCTCAACAGACCTATTCTTCTAAAAAGTTGTTCTCATCATCAGATGTATCCATCAGTGTCTTGAATCAAAGAAAAAGTCAACAACTGATTGATGAGGAAGATGAAAAGAGGGATGCTGAATTCAGAAAAGAGGCTATCAGAAATCAATTACAATTTGTATTGGATAATGCTTCCATACAACTTTAAGCTCAAGTGACGGAAACTCTCAAAAAGTTGGTAAGCAGACTAGAATCCCCCAACTCATCACAAATAAAAATTCTCCCAAGAAACCCATCAGACCCAAAAATACTAAAGTGGAAATCTGACAAAGATACCCACGTATTGACTCTGCTCAGGTCTAATGGTAGAGTTGAAAAGCTGTCAAGGGAGGCTGCATTAGGTCTGAATGCAGATGACCTCCAGGATCTAATGAACCTTCAACTTCAAAGGGATGAAGATGATATTGATCCCTTGGATTTTGAGCTCCAGTTCAAAGGGCAAATCCGTTAAAGATTGATGAGAGAATAAAGATCAAAATAAGGAAGTGTTTTGGCTTCATCTGTTCTAGGGGGAGATTGTTGGCTCATGAAATCCTTCCTTGAAGAACAGATGATACAAAGCCAAAACTGTTTCTCAACATATGACCACCAATAATAGTGTTTGAAGACTAACTCCCTCCAATGGCAGTGGCATCCAACAACTGATCAACTGTCGGTGTCAAAGTACTGCTGATTGCAAAGACTATTGAAGACCAGTCAACTGCCGGTGTCAAAGTGCTACTGAATATAAAGTACTGCTGGAATCAAAGGCCTGATCAACCTTAGAGGAAAGCACTGCTCAGCCTCAATAGTGTTTGTATTGCATCAGTGTTTATAGGTTGTTAAGATTGTTAGATGTCACTGTCTAGGTGACGTCAGCAAAGATGCCACAGTGGTTTGAGTTGTACTATAAACAGACAGTGCCTGTACTGTTCTATTAGCTCTTTGCACACACTCATCTTGAACGAACAACCATTGTGAGCTCAGGCTGAGGGGGAGTTAGTGTTCATGCATGCATAAGTCTAAACATTGTAATATTTTCAATCTTTTGACTAATGAAAGCATTGTATGATGAAAGCTAATCTTTCCTTGATTGTGTTAAAAAGTTTTACATTCATTCCACTGCAAATTATTCCTCTGTTTTATCTTCTTCCATTACCATCTTATTAAAACAACACAATCAAGTCAAACTCATATCATAACAAGCTCTTTTTACTCGCAAATTCAAGTTTTAAATTTATAAAACACGATATACTACTATCACTCTACACACACGTTAGGGCAAGTGCACCCATCGCGGATGTAGTATAGTGATGGCAAGATACTGAGGTCATCCAAGGACACAAGAGCTTTTAATACCAGCTTATCGTTAACGTCTAATCTAACCAAACTTTGATGAAAAGGTTTTAAAGTTATAAAAAGATAAACCAAAAAGCAAAAGTAAAATACAAGGAAAACAAATAGACAAGAAGAAATCACTTGGTTCCGACTCATCTTTTATGTATCCTTTAATGATTTTCGTACTTTGGGCATTTTAAGAGATTATCTTTAAGTTATAGTAGCAGGCCCCCTTCCAGGCAGCGTTACCCTCAACCTATTGGTCTGAGTTAGCATGGATACAGTCCCGCAAGGTCGGATTATTAAAAGATAATGAAGTAATTTATTAATGCGAAAAGTGGTAGGCCCCCTTCCAAGCAGCGTTACCCTCAACCCTTTGGTCTGAGTTGGCAGGGATACAGTCCTCGCAGGGTTGGTTTAAAGTTTTAATAGTAGTTTATAGATAAGAGGTTCAAGCGGTTTCTTACTTACTTCTGGGCCAGTCATTCCCGGCCAATCTCGAGAAGTAATACTAAACTTGAGCCAGGTTCTCGCAGGATCTATATATTGAACGAGACATAGAATTACCCAACCACCCTTCTAACCCCTTCCAAGTAGTTAACACGCTTTTTATAGACCATAAAGACACGAATATGTGAATCAACGTCATATGAAGAATGGTTAGATAAATTCACCTTCAATATAAAAAACTAGTTATTAAAGTCATTAATACATACCCAATTAAAAAGGAGCCAAAGATTGGAAATAAAAAAAATAATACAAAGAAGATTTGTCCTCACCAAGTGATGTAAGAGTTTTAGCCAAGCGTGGCCTTTGTTTGACTAGAACTCTTATGATTGATCTTGGATCCCGAGACTACTACACACTCTAAATGATGGAATATGGATGATGGTGGTGGATGATGGTGTTGTAGTGGCGGTGGAGTGGTGGCAAGTGAGAGAGAAGTGGTTTTCCAAGGGATAGATTGGAATGGAACCAAGCACCCCTATTTGTAGCTGAAGACAGACGCTCAACACGTCCCATGCCTGGCTGGCACGACCCCGTGGCCATCTCTTTCTCTTCCTCATTAACTGCAGTGTCAGGTCTTGTACTAACACGGCCCCGTGTGTCAACGGAACGGCCGTGGCCAATGTACTTGTTGTACTATCTCAGATTCTGCGAATCTTAGAGTTAACCACGCCCTGTGTTGCCTCAGCACGGCCTCGTGTTGGTTTTCTGTTTTATCCTTTGCTTTTGTCTTTTCTTCTGCAGAGAATCTGGTCTTGGGCATAACCCGTGTCTGGTGGGTACGTCCCCGTGTCAGGTCTTCTGATCTTGCCATCTTCTTGGTTTTGATGTGGATTGGGGCTTGATGAGTTGCGTCAATCCTCCTTCTTTGTATTTATATTGGTTTTTGCTGTTATTTTGCTCCTTTTGCACGTTTAAGCTCTTTTGACCCTGTAATTAAAAAGGAACAAAGAAACAAGCTTTTTCCAACATTAGTACTGAAAAGGGGTTGATTTCACGCCGTATTTGATACAATTTATATGATGTATTTTACGTACATCAGTACTACTATCTAAGCACAATGTACCACCCATTCATGCTTGATGACCTATTTCTCGCTTTCATTCATCAAATACAATTAAAATCACATTTCTTCCATAACATACTCAATCTAATTAACAAGAAACAGCTACATATTACATGATATATCATATTAGCACAAGGATTAGACATGGGTAATATACCCATGTCGCCATCTTCATTATCTCAAATGGGTTTCACCTCCAAACATCGAATTAATCAAAATCATGCATAACACATGTTCTATATGGTGATTCTAACACATAATCATGCTTAATTTCATACTAATTCATGGATTAATCAATAACCCACTTCTTGCAAAATCACCAAATCATGATTTACAACTTACGACATGTTTATTAAAGCTAGATGGTGAAGAATCTTCATTCATGCAACTGTTTTGGCTTCACATCCTTGTTCAATTTCATCAATTTATGGGGTTGTGGGGAAGAACCCATTTTCTTCTTCATGTGTTTGTCGACATACAAACTACACACACACACTTATAAATCTGAATCTTTATAGAGTTTGCCCCACTTGTCACTTTTAGTCCCTCTAATTGGTTTTTTTTTGAATTGCAACCAATACTCCCATTTCCAACCACTCTAACCCCTATTTTAATAACTAGGTTACCTAACTTGGTTGTTTATCTCGTGACGTAAATAAGAAAAACATTCTATTAAATTCAAATTTGGATTTTTGGGGCATTACAAGTCTGCCCCCCTTAAAAGAGGTTTCGTTCCCGTAACCTTCCTTGTCCTACTAACCGATTCTACTCTTCTTTGTTCTAGTCGTTCAAGATGCATCTTGAAACGCTAATACATTCATGGCTCATTCGAGAGGTTTTATTCATATACGAACATGATTGTATATCTTGTTCTTATCTTAACAACTGTGCATAAGACTTTCATATATTTTCTAATCATAACGAATCGATTAACTCTCATTTCATTATCCTACACGATTTCCCATACTGGTGTTAGCCACAAGAGCACTTACTTTGAGTGTACATCGGTGTTCTATTAATTGCATTCTTTCTGAGTACTTTCATTGGCACATGGTAACTTAGACCATCTACAAACACATATTACCAATATCCATTTAGGGTTAACACATCTTTATGGACCACCATCGTTATCGTTCCACACCAACCCATGACTTGTTCGCTAAATCAACTAGTTTTTAACACTGGCCCTTCAACTTATTCTAATGAAGATGAAGCCTACGGGGCTATCTGTATGGCTATTTCTGATGAACTTAACAAGTTGTTTGAAGGATGTACTAGTGCTCATCAGTTGTGGAGTGCATTGTGTGAGCATTTTGAAGGAAATGATGAGCTGAAGGAAGGAAGGAGAGATCTTGTTAAAAAGGAGTATGACACATATGGTAGTGTGAAATGTGAAAGTCTATCAAGTCATATTAATAGGTTTATCAAAGTTGTTAATCGTCTCATAATGTTAGAGTTAATGTGACTCACCCAGATCAAATCAAGAAGTTACTCGACTCTCATCCCCAAGAGTGGAGTCTGCAGTGTATGGTCATCAAAAAAGGAATACCTAAATGCTAGATCGTCGACCACTAATCTGATGAACACGTTGATGCCATTTGAAATGGAAAAGCATAAGAGAGAACTAAATTAGATCAGTTACTCTAAGACATCTGTTAACGCTGCTTTGGTTGCTCCTATTCATTCAAGTCTACAAATCAAGCTCTCATTGGAACCATGCATATTGGTGTCCTGCCCCTTAACTCTCTCATCACCGTCTCGTAGTTACATAGTAATTGGTTGGCTCAAGGATCATCGAGTGCAGTTGTGCATCCTCTTCACCAAGTTCATGCGGATCATATGGCTCTTTTTGGAATGTTTGTTCACACTTATGAAGCTCTACTGGCTGGAGATCTTAAAGGTGAAAACTTGACTCATGAAGACCTCATACAAGTTAATCAAGATGATCTTGAAGAAGTGGATCTCAAATGGAAGATAGCCATGTTAACTGTTCGTGCTAGCAGATTCATGGAGAAGACTAGAAGAAACAAATTTGCTTCCAAGACTATTGATTATGACAAATTTACGCTAAGATGTTACAACTGTGAACAACTTGGTCACTTCAAGAAAGAATGTCCCACGCCTGTAAATAACATCGTCCGACCCACTCGCACCATAGCTATAATTGAATAACCTAACATTGAAGCAGATGATCAAAATAGTACTAAATAGCTCTTGTTGTCCAGGATTTTGAATGGATTCATGAGATAAAAGATGCTGAAGATCGTTAGTGCAAGGATCCCATGGCTAAGTTCACACCACTGAACGATGAAGATAACAAGTTGGAGGTTGGATTTGTTTTAGCATAAATAAATAATTGTCTCAATGGGAAGCAGGAAGATGTCAGCACTAAAAATGAAGATGATAAGCAGGAAGATGTCAGCACTATAATTGACTCATAAATAAATAAGTTGTCTAACCCTTTTGTGGTTTAGTTTTGCTTAGTTTTCGCTTAAAAGTCAAACCGTCGTAACTAACGGTTGACATAACGGTTAATCACAAATGGTCCAGTGATTAACCGAATCAAAAGTAGTTATAAGTTGGTATTTATGTGGGTAATAAACTCCTAAAAGGGTTCCCCCTGATCACCACTCTAACTAGTTCAAATGTCGAGTCAAACGTGTACTTAAAAAGTCAACAGAAAGCCATTTTGCGATTTTACGCATAATCTGTAATGTAGATGATATGCAACCTGTTTAAACACTCATAAAATATGATAATAAGTGTATTAACAAGTCTAAGCTTGTTTGATTCGGCCATTTGCTATATTGACCCGGTTCGGAGCCGAAAGTCGCAAAAGTTTGACTTTTGCTTTGACTTCAGTTCTGACCCGTTAAAGTTCGATTTAGATATGCCTTAGGACTCTCTTAGGACCAAGTTACATGATGGTATAAACCTCTGTGACCGGTTTGTTGTTTGTCCGAGTCTTTTACGCATTTCCGTTAATTGCTTAAAAGTTGACCGTAACGCCCTTATCAAAATAAAACGAGTATTTCGGACACGTGAAGGGACCATAACCTTGCTTACTAAGTTCTAAGCATGTCCCTAAAATTTCATGTCAATCCGAGGTCCAGAATAGGAGTTATGCTAAATAGCGCAAATTGCGAAACTTTAGTAATTAAATAGCGCAATTAGCATAACGCCTATCTAAACCCGGATTTCGACACCAAACCTTTTACTCACTGATGTAAAATAATATTTTGGGATTTTTAAAGATTTTTAATTATTTTTAACCTGCTCATAACCTGCGGTTATGGCTACGGTTCGGTAAATACCGAATATGCCCTTTTTCGGCCATAACTCGAGTTCTACAAGGTCTTTTGACCCGATTCCAGTTGCTACTGATTTTAAATAATAAATAAAGTACTTTAGACTTAATAAACTATTCGGGAAACTCAGATTTCCTGTAGAACTCTAAAACCTCTTTTAAAAGTCTTTGAAATGACCGAAAAACTCCTACGGGGCGTATAATGAACTTAAACTCGTTACGGGTATTATGGAAGGTATCCTAATGATACCACAACCTCTTTAAAGTAAATTGACTTAGGAACACAGCGTAGGACTCTTACGGTTACCCGTTACGCCTTTTGCGCGCACGGTTCGGCTTATGTAACTAGTTTACATAAATTAGCCGATACGGGTCAAACCATATCGTTTTGACCCCAAAATCCAGAGTGTGAATATTAAACCCATATAAAACAAGCCTTCAAACTTGTTGGGTCAGAATCACATTCCATTCCCGGTTTTCGCCGTTCACGCGATTAAACCGTATCTATCCTTTGAAACTGACTGGTTTAGGCTACGGCCAATATAAAGACCCGTTAGAATTCTAATAGGTTATTTTAAAACCTTCGTTCCAGAATAGGAGCCCAGTAAAAGCTATCTGTGATTTAATCAACTAAGGACTATACTTGCAAAGGTAAATACTTTTAACTTATTTTCCGTATTACGGGCTTGGGGTACGGTATCTAAAATACCGCTTGGTCGGGCAATTGACCCCAGCTCATTTGTAGTTGGGTATTATCAGTGTGACCCGTTTAAAAATTTGTTTTGTTAGCTTAACGCCTTTGGGGGCTTAATGACCATGTCCCGGATATCCTTGGCATCATTTTACGAAATGGCCACGACCTCGACATCCGGGTGTAGGCGTACACCCGGCATTGTGTCTATATTAATTAAAGGTGTAACTGTTGGTTTACCCACCTCGGTTTTACGCTATGTGGTGTGTCTATTAAACTTTAACCCGGCACGACCCGGGCGACCGAACGCATAGCAAGCATGTAATTCTTTACAAGATTTATTTATAAATTATCCCAAGTTATAAAAGAGTTTGTGCCTTGTGCATTCAAATCAATTTTAATAAACATTTTACAAAAGTGTCGGTTGAATGTATTTACCAGTGTAAACTGACGTATTTTCCCAAAAAGATTAACTGCAGGTACTAAACGTAATCGGCTGACTATAGCTCCTTGGCGTCTTAAAGAGTCTCGCAAGCTTTTGATGCCTTGTCTGTTGAACAATACTTTTTATTATTTTGATCCCACTGTGGATACCATTCGACTATTTGTGATACATTCGATATTACAATCAATGGTTGAATTATATTTATCTTTATACTTCCGCTGTGCATTCATATAATTGTGTGGTTTGACTATATTGTTGCCAACTACGTCACGGTAATCCCCCACCGGGCCCACCGGTGAGACACGTGGAAATCGGGGTGTGACAGGTTGGTATCAGAGCCAACATTGAGTGAATTAAACACTATCCTAATGTGTTTAATCTCAGTGACACAATTGTACATACTTGAGTCTAGACAAGAACCTAGGACAAATTCGAATTGTTATTCTAAGTTGTCTTTTATTATTATTGTTATTTAAAGTTTTGAAAGCAGGAAATATGCCACCTGTAATTTTCCGAGGAAGAGGAAGGGGAAGAAGAGGCAGAGGAACGATCATTACTCACCATGATCACGAAGCTGGACCATCAAACACTCGAGCTCCTTCGACCACAAGGAGTGAAGAACCACAAAGACGAAGAGACCTTTTTGAACCTGCGAGACATTCTACCTCGCATAATCGTACCGTCACTCGTTCGGGCCAGATTCCGAAAATGATCCCAATAACCCTCAACCCTCCTACATACCTCTGCAGCGTTCGGTATCGCACCGTGCTTTTGACGACCCCACTCCTTACTTCAGAGGCCAGTTTAACCCAGCAGATTACATTCAGGAACCTACAGCCTTTGTCCCGTTAGGACCACAGGATCACTTCTCAGAAGACCATATGGATGAGGACACTGATCCAATCGAACCTGCTCGTGGTACGCCCACACATCCTATCAAGATCTCAGATGGGTCTTCTTTTCATGGCACACCTTATCAAGGGCCAGATAGCTTTCAAGCGCTGTTCAACCAGCACGAGTGGTACTTCACACCCTCCCATCAAACATCGCAACACGAGCAGCAACAACAACAAGATCCCTCCGAGGATCCACGCTTCGTGGCAGGTACGCCACCACCTCCGCCACCGGTTCAACCAGTAATGCCTGATCCGCCGAGGCGTAGGAGATCGGGTGCTCGTATGTCCACCCGAGGAGGGGAATTTCATTTCAGCACCCCTCGCCACTCGAGTGCTAGTCACTATCCGTCAGTACCTGAAGAAGGACCTTGTCGAGTACAGGAGGCGAACTCCGCACCAGTTGCACCATCTTAACCACCATTTGGGTATGACCACCCAATACCTGCATATACGGGTCCAACGGCATACAACCCGTTCGAACCGTCATCGCACGCACATTACAATTGCAACTATGAGCGCGACCCATATGTGGTAGCGGCTAGGTATAACGCCCGCTATCCCGACGGAGCTTTTAGAAACATGGGGATACCGGACTACTCAGCTCATGGGTATCCAGCACCTCCTAGACCTCCAGTTCCGCAACCGGCGCCACAACCACGTTTTTCTCCGCCCGAACAAGAAGAAATCCTCCACCGCTTAACTCGTGTGGAACGGGATTTCGAGGAAGAACGAAAGAACAACAGGGGATTCCTTAAGGGTCTAGCGAACCTGTTGAAAGGCAAGAAGAAGAAACGTGACCATTAGTCCTTATATATGATCTAATGTAATGTTTATTTTAAATCAAGTCCCTGCGTGGACATTTATTGTATTCCAGTCCCTACATGGACTTATCTTTATAGTCCCTGTGCGGACACCTATCTTGTATTAGTCCCTGCGTGGACTTGTCTTTTATTAACCTCTATGTAGGTATGTACTTGTTTAAAAAGTCCCGTTTAGGGCAGCGTGTAATCGTAATTGAAGTTATGGAATGTTATATTATAAATTGCATTTTTGTTATTATATATGAAATAAATCAAAATCATTCCTTTTAATTAAATCTGCCTAAATAAAGAATCTTAAGAGTGAAACCTAGCCAGGTGTCTTTTAGACCCGGCCAAAATGGTAAGACCTAATTAAAAGATTCAGATTTTCTGTTAACCTCTGTAATCATGTTAACGTTCATGGCAGATGTGATTCGTTAAAATCGCACGCCTCATTCTTATATAAGAATCCTTCTAAGGATTTCAAAGCCCACATTAATGATATAATAAATCATGTGTTAAATTATCAATGAAGATGATCACTTGTTAAACATCCATTAGCGATGTAGTGCCTACGGGCCGAATTATCAAACATCCATTAGTGATGTGGTGCCTATGGGCCATAATCATTGTCATAATAAGACAAAGGACAGTGGTGGTCTATGACTCCCTGTCGGAAAGGGTAAGAAGGACTACGGTTCAAAACTTCATACCTTGATTCTCTATAATCTCAGCTAATATTATATAACGTCCTCGTGACTAGGCTTTATGCCACTAGCAATATTAATTGTGATTAGGATAAGTATGTTCAAATCCTAAATAAAAGTGAGTAACAAATTAACCAGATATGGTCTTCGTTACCATGGTTAATGAATTGCCATAAAAGACAATTCAATAATAAACTCCTAAATAAAATTTTCGTTATCTTCTGTAACAGATTCAAGTTACCATAGCTGAGCCTAATGGAGAAAATAGTCATACGAGTGAAGACGAATATGATAACGCCCAAGTACATTTAACGGGCGCTCAATTAAAAGCTCTTGTCGACAACGCTGTTCAGGTAGCTCTAGATCGACAATATACCGAATCTCGGAGCAGAACCGTATCCAAACCACTCTCCAAGCCGAAAACACACTCGAAATCCCACAGCAAACCCCTGTCCAAGCCCAAGAAGGACGATGATAATCACTCGTCCAATGAAAACAGTGTTCGTCGTGAAAGGGAGTATACTGATGCATCCCGTGCCAGGGGCTGCACCTACAAGTACTTTGTGTCTTGTAAACCCCGAGATTTCACGGGAGAGAAAGGCGCCGTCGATTGTATGACGTGGCTGGATGAGATGGACACCGTGGTGGACATCAGTGGCTGTGCGGAAAGGGACGTGGTAAAGTTTGTGTCGCAATCGTTTAAGGGCGAGGCCCTGGCTTGGTGGAGGGCACTGGTTCAGGCCTCGGGAAAAGCTGTTCTATACAGCATGACATGGGAGGAATTCATTTCTCTCATCAAAGAAAATTACTGCCCTCAACACGAGGTGGAAAAGATAGAATCCGACTTTGTATCGTTGGTGATGGCAAATCTTGACTGCCAAGCTTACCTAACGAGCTTCAACACAATGTCTCGGTTGGTTCCATATCTGGTAACCCTGGAGCCAAGGAGAATCGCTCGTTTCATCGGTGGGTTAGCCCCCGAGATTAAGGCAAGCGTGAAGGCCTCTCGGCCAACGACCTACCGACTTATCTTTGTCCCTCACTCAGGATGCGGTCCGGCAACGGTCGCTGAGGAACAAAGAAGCCGAGAAGAGAAAGCGTGAGGACGATACCTCACGAAGGTCGGGCAAGAAACACCGTGGGAACGGTGATGGCAAGAGAGGGACAGAGTCGAGGAAAGATGGTCAACAATCTGGAGAGAAGCCCAAGTGCAAAAACTGCCAGAAGTATCACTTTGGGAAATGTAGGCTTGGGTCGAACTCACAGTCTCAGTCGAGGTCGTATACTTGTGGACTGTGCAAGTCCAAGGACCACAAGACTGTGAACTGCAAGAAGATAAAAGATGCGACCTGCTATAACTGCAATGAGAAGGGGCACATTAAAAGCAACTGCCCCAAGTACGCCAAGAAGACTGAAGAAACCAAGAAGAACAATGCTAGAGTCTTCAAGATGGATGTGAAGGAAGCTTTGCAAGACGATAACGTAATCACAGGTACTTTTCTCGTAAATATTATCTTTGCAAGAGTACTTTTCGATTCAGGCGCTGATAAGTCCTTCGTAGACCAAAAATTTTGCAAATTGCTGAATATGCCTGTCAAAACCTTAAATGTGAATTACGAGGTAGAGCTAGCAGACGGCACAGTAGAAACCGTCTCCACTATACTAGATGGATGTGTGATATCCATTAAGAACCACTCTTTTCCTCTATCTCTACTTCCCTTTAAACTGGCTGGTTTTGACATAGTTCTGGGTATGGACTGGTTATCCCACAACCAGGCCTAGATCGTCTGCAACAGAAAACATATAGTGCTAAAGACTCCGACTGGTGAATCGCTTACCATTCGAGGAGATACGCAGTATGGATTACCCGAGAACGTAACTATGCTCAAGGCTTCAAGATGTCTAAAAAGAGGCTGTGTCATCTACATGGCACAAGTGATTATTGAAGAGCCCAAACCAAAGATAGAAGATATTCCCGTCATTTCAGAGTATCCAGAAGTTTTCCCCGAAGATCTACCTGGGTTGCCACCAGATAGGCAAGCGGAATTCAGAATCGATATCATCCCTGGAGCAGCTCCTATTGCTAGGGCACCTTACAGGCTAGCACCAACCGAAATGAAGGAGTTGAGGACACAGCTGGATGAACTGTTAGCGAAAGGTTTCATCAAGCCTAGTTCATCTCCCTGGGGAGCACCTGTCCTGTTTGTTAAGAAAAAGGACGGATCGATGCGTCTGTGCATCGATTATCGTGAACTTAATAAGGTCACGATAAAGAATAGATATCCCTTGCCGAGGATCGATGATTTGTTCGATCAGTTGCAAGGGGCTAGTTATTTCTCGAAGATCGATTTGAGGTCGGGCTACCATCAGCTGAAAGTCAGAGATGAAGACGTACATAAAACAGCATTTAGGACTCGTTACGGTCACTACGAGTTCCTAGTGATGCCTTTTGGGCTCACAAATGCACCGGCTGCGTTCATGGATCCCATGAATCGCGTCTGCAAGCCGTACTTAGACAAATTCGTCATCGTATTCATCGACGACATTCTTATCTACTCAAAGAACAAAGCTGACCATGAGAAACACCTTCGTTGTATTCTCGAACTACTGCATCGCGAGAAACTATATGCCAAATTCTCTAAATGCGAATTCTGGCTTCGAGAAGTCCAATTTCTTGGACATGTCATCAGCGAGCGTGGTATCCAGGTGGATCCCGCTAAGGTAGAGGCAGTCATGAATTGGCAAGAGCCAAAGACGCCTACCGAAATTCGTAGTTTCCTGGGATTAGCAGGATACTACAGGAGATTCATTGGAAATTTTTCAAGGATTGCTGCGCCCTTAACCTCTTTGACTAAGAAGAAGGAAAAGTTTGTTTGGGGCCCTAAGCAGCAAGAATCCTTTGATATTTTAAAGCAAAAGCTAAGCAACGCCCCTGTGTTGACACTACCGGAAGGTACCGAAGAGTTCGTGATTTACTGCGACGCGTCACACACTGGCATGGGGTGTGTGCTCATGCAAAAAGGCAAGGTTATTGCCTATGCGTCGAGACAGTTAAAGGTGCACGAAAAGAATTACACCACCCATGACTTGGAGTTGGGTGTCGTTGTGTTCGCACTAAAACTGTGGAGGCATTATCTGTACGGAATCAAGTTTGTGATCTATTCAGATCACAAGAGCCTTCAACATCTGTTTAACCCGAAGGAATTAAACATGAGGCAACGCCATTGGTTGGAGACTTTAAATGATTATGATTGTGAGATCAGATACCATCCCGGCAAGGCGAATGTAGTCGCTGATGCCCTGAGCCGGAAAGAAAGGGTGAAACCCATCCGAATCAATGCTAAGAGCATTGAAGTAAAGAATAATCTGATTGAAAGGGTGTTAGCTGCACATAGAGAAGCTGTGTTGGAAGCTAACTATCCTAAGGAGAAGCTGGGAGTGACTGAGGAGCAGTTAACTCTTAGCAAGGATGGAATTTTGCGATTGAATGGGCGAATATGGGTTCCAATTTATGGAGGACTACGAGATGTTATCCTCCAGGAAGCCCATAGCTCCAAATATTCTGTCCGTCCTGGAGCAGATAAAATGTATCAGGATCTAAAGGCAAATTATTGGTGGATAGGCTTGAAAAAGTCTGTAGCCGCTTATGTAGCCAAATGCTTAACTTGTGCGCAAGTCAAGGCTGAGCATCAAAAGCCATCTGGCTTGCTACTATAACATTTGTGCTTGTAATCATTGTGAACAGTTCAATTATCAATAAAATAATGTTAATTGATCCCAATGTTTGTTTGGTTGTGTTTTACATTTTTCATGTTTTGACTTTTGTTCAATTTCAAACTCTACATCGCTTTCTGGAGCATTATACGCAAACTGGTGCGTAAACGTACTCAGTTTAATGCGACAAATTCTCCGGAACATCAACATATACTCAACCCTACCTTAAATAACCTTTACATAACTTAGAAATAAGTTTTAAAGGCTTTGGTATGGCAAAAACAAGATAATTCGCTTACAGGGACTAAACTTGACAAACTATAAAAGTATGCCAATTTGAACTGTAACGAACATTCCGGAACATGTCCATAAGTTAAACATACCATAAATATCCTTTACACAGCTTAGAAATAGGCTTTGAGGGGTTTGGTATGCCAAAACAAACTTTTGGATCATTCAGGGGCTAAAAGTGTCAAAAAGTGCACAAGTTTGCACTTTCGCGCATAACTTACGTTCTGAATACATCCGGACTTCCAAAAATTTATGTAAGCATCCTTATGCCTTAGTGTTTGGCATAAGAAAAATCCATTCGTCGCGTCATTTGGATCGTCTTTCGCGCTTATGCGCATTCCGTCGTAATTAAGCGAACATCGCGTTCGTACGACCAAACAAACCAACATCCGGAACATTTTTGAGCATGTTTCATGTCCACAATGTTTAGGCATCATCTTAGGGCCTTAAAGTTGGCTTTACGGGCCTTAGAAGTGTCGGAAATGGCTTAAACACGCAACAGGGACCAAAACTGCAAATTCTGAAAGTATGTGCAGATCAGAAGCTTCAGGCGGCCCGCGTGAGTTTTGCCTAAATGTTGAGGCGGGCCGCGTGAGACTGTCAGACCAGATTCAATGTTTCTAATCAATGCAGTTGGCCTTTCGTTCGATCAAGGGGCAATGCCCTTTCACCCAATCAAAGGCCAAAGGCCATTTTCAGTAACCACCACATTTTTGACAAGTGTACGCACCCGATCGTGGCACGATATTCGATAAACGATCCTAACGGTTCCACTTTTCCTATAAATACCCCCCCCCTTTTGTTCCAAAACCCACACAATCTGATCTAAAGGCTCTAAGTTGGAACCATTGTTTCATACCTGAGCCATTTTGGTCTAGATTAGCATTTGGGGACCCTCCGTAAGTCTTCTTTCGTTCTTTTATTCGCTTTTCGAGTCCGAAAGTCAACGTTTTGTTGACTTTCCGCATTGACCAGCTTATGGTCGATGCGAAGTTCATGGAACTTCATAACGTGAGCGTGATCACGATGGTTATAGTCCGTAGTGACTATACCTACTGGTCACCACGTTATCTAGGCTCAGTGACGAGTCGTAGTTTCGGCCAAAATGCGCACTCTTGCGTATTTTGTAACCAAACTACTCGTGAGCATCAAAGCCGTTTGTTTTGATGCCAAACCTGTTTTCTAAACGTAGTTAAGCATGTTCTAACATGCTTAGCTCGTCACTTTTAGTTTAGTGCTTATATAGGGTCGTAAGGTAAGCGATCTAAACAATCGCTTATACTTTCGAACCCGACCCATTTGGTCGATCATTAGGATCCGACCAAACACATTAGGTGACCATAGCTATAACCTTCTGAGGTTATACCTTGTGGTCACGAAGTTAGGCGTTCCAGACGCGTTCTACGCGAATGACGCGTTAGGGTAACATAAGCTACCTAAACGGGTCGTGATGGACCGTAAGCACTTAGGTTAAGTTTCATTTTAGTATGTAGGCTTTGTTAAACCATATTACACGAGTCTCCATACTCGTTTGGTTTACGAACCCGCGTACTATCCGATCCTTCCGATTTGGTCCGGTATATTAACATAGCTACCTATTAGGTGCCGTTTGATATCCCGTGATCTTTAGCATTATCTGGTTATTATACAAGAACTCCAAAGCAATCTCAGGTGAGTACATTGAACCCCTCTTTTACTGTTTTCCAAACTGTTTTGGGGTGAAACACATGTGCCTATCTGTTACTTTCATGTTTTCCATGTTTTCACATCGTATATCTGCTATGCTCATTAGTACATTATAGTACATGATTTCATTACATTTTATGCTATGTATGCCCATTGTGTGCGTACTTAGTACATTGATTTACATAACATTTCTGTTGCATATGTTTTCTCAGCATATGGACACATTGATTTACATGAACATTTCTGTTGCATATGTTTACTCAGCATATGGACACATTGATTTACATAAACATTTCTGTTTCATATGTTTACTCAGCATATGGACACATTGATTTACATGAACATTTCTGCTGCATATGTTTACTCAGCATATGGGCACATTGATTTACATAAACATTTCTGCTTCGTATGTTTACTTAGCATACTTAGTACAATTGTTTACATCACATGCCTTCATTTTGTTATGACATTTGGTTTGTTTAACATGGGACAATACATTCATTAACATTAGCTACGCCGTTCGTTAGTAGGTAGTGGTACCATAGGAATTGACAACTCCCATTCCTGAAGTCCTGGGTTTGATAGGACTGGAAGGAGTGACCAAATTCGATATACATAACTTAGATGAACCTTTAATTTGTTTGAGGGTTTATCGCCGCAGTCTCAAGGCTTGGATGTATGCATAGTTTACAATACCGCATAAATGTTAATATCAGAAGAGCATGCATTGTTCCGCAAAACCTAACGTTGATTTAAACCATGTTTTACTTCAACACCTTGTTTTGTGCATTTTACATATGGTTTAAGCTGATACATTTCGCTTACCATACAAGATATATTTTGGGTACACATTACATAATTTACGTTGAACATAAACACGTTGACATTGACATACACATTTGGTGGTTTACACTGAACATAAACATTTGACATGGTTTACACAATAACACTTGACATTTGGTTTATACATTAACATGTTTACACTGATGGTTTGGTTTGAGTAAGTGATTAAGTAACGAAACGTGTGTAATATGATACAAGCATGGTGGATACGCCGCTGGTACTTCCTATATATAAGTGTTTGTATGGTATTACACATCGTAGCGTTATTTGAATCATTTCATTTTGAGACATAAAACACTTTATACAAATAACACGCTTCTCACAAGACATTGATTTGCAAACAACTTATCTTATTCAACTCATTTTACTTGGTTACTCGTTTAACCTTGCACTTATCCATACATATCATCTGATATTATCGTTTTTCAAATAATTCACAAGACAAAGCAAAATACGAGGTTCATGACTAACATTTTCTCAAACATAAGTCATGAGTCCCATTTTCACAAAAACTATGTATCTCACAGGCATTTTTATGCTGACGTACCTACTTTTACATGTGTTTTCAGGAGTTGTTCCATAGGACGATGAACACGACACTAGGGCGGACCTGTGCCTTAGAGACTAAAAACTGAAGATAGAACTAGAATAACTGTGTTTTGAATTCTGTACTTCCTTTTAAGACAATGTAACACCCTTGTTTAATAAATAAAATGTAACTTTAATTTCCATGGTTGTATAACAATTAATTCTGTCCACAACACTCCCCGGCGTTTCCGCCGCGGTTGCATGTTATACGCGGCCGGGGTGTGACAGAAGAGTTGGTATCAAAGCCATTGGTTATAGGGAATTAGGTTATTAGTAATGCTTTGACCTAGACTATAACTTTCTAGGACCCTAACACAAGTTATCTTGTGTTTAGAGTTTAAAACATGCACATCACCTATCCTTAGGTGATAACCACAACGGGAACTTCGGTTCCGAATCCGCTTTGAAAATTAATCATCTGTTCTAGGATGATTGATTACTAGGTTTTGAACCCTCTGTTATATGGTTTTGAACCTCTTTGGACTTCAAAAATCCCGTCAAAGTTTTGGGTTAATAGTGTGAATACGTGCGAACTGGAAGAGTGAATGCCTGTACCCTGGGTTTTCTGTCTAAGGCTAGAGTGTTCGTACAAATCCACATAATCGGACCAGTCACTCTTACCTGGGAACTCTTGGGGTGAGTGTTCACTTATAGGCGAGCATGTCTTCGCGATACACTAATTCTGACCCATTCACTTTGACTAGACATTTCATGTCGCTTGGTTGCTTTTCGATGCATTACCGCCATCTTTGCTTTTGATAATATTGCTTCATCTCATTCTCTTCATCCAATCATCTCACTCGTTTCATTTCATGTTTTTCTCTTCTAGAATGCCTCCTCGACGCGACAACCAGATAGCTACTGCCGAGCTGGCGGAGATTATTGCGCAGCAGATGGCTGCTCAATTCCCGAATCTCTTTGCTCAATGGAACCAGGCCAACAACAACAACAATGGTACATGCAAATACAAGGATTTTAGCTCGGCTAAGCCACTCAAGTTTAGTGGTTCTGAGGGAGCAACTGGGCTTCTTCAGTGGTTCGAGAGCATCGAGAACACTTTCCGTCATGTGCAGTGTCCTGACAATCGCAAAGTCGAGTTTTCTCCGAGTGTGTTTCAGAAGAGGGCTCTTACGTGGTGGAACGGGGTTATGAGAGATCAAGGTGCAGAAGTTGCTCTAGCTCAGACATGGGCTGAACTGAGAGCTCTTATGATGAGGGAGTTTTGGCCTCGTCATGAACAACGAGCGTTGGAGAAAGAATTTGATGTTTTGAAGCAAGATAGTGGCGAGCACAGGGCTTATACGGATAGGTTTGAGGAGTTGAGTCTTCTTTGCCCGACTATGGTTACCCCACTCGATAAGGCCATCGAAAGGTACATCGACGGCCTACCTGACTCAGTACAAGACATCCTTACTGGTAGCAACCCTACCACACTCCATCAGGCAATCGAGTTATTAGCGACACTGACTGAGTCGCAGATTCGAAAGAATAAGCTACACAGGAAGGGTCACAAGGGCAAGAAACAGTCGGCTGACAAGGAAGATAGCAAGAAAGGTCAAAACAAGAAGGGAAAGGATTCTGGTTCCTCAAGGGGGTCAAGGAAGCGTAAGGCTTCCCAAAACTATGCTGTCACTGCCCAAGCTAACCAGGCAGCTCCCAACCAGCCTCTAGCGAAGAAGCCCTACTCAGGAAGTGCACCTTTGTGCAATCAATGCAACAGTCACCATCAGCCACAATATCAGTGTCGTTTCTGTACTAACTGTGGGAAGTCAGGTCATCTTGCCGATGTTTGTCGGTTTGCTCAGAATCGCGCAGTTCAGGACCCTGCTCAACATGTTGCTCAGCAACAGGGTCAGGCTGCACGACCAAACTACCCACCAGGTGCTTGTTATAACTGTGGGGATCTGACCCACTACAGAAATCGGTGTCCAAGGCTAGCAAACCAGAACCAGAATGCAAACCAGAATCAGGCTCAGGCTCGAGGCCAAGTCTTCAACATGAATGCCCAAGAGGCACAAGCAGACAACGAAGTGGTGAACGGTACGTTCTTTATTAATGATCAGCCAGCATCTGTTCTTTTTGATTCGGGTGCCGACAAGAGTTTTGTGTCATTGTCTTTTGAGACAATGCTTCGCGTGTCTAGAACGAAACTAGGTAAACCTTTGACAGTAGAGGTTGCCAGTGGTGAACCCATTGTTCTTAATTCTGTTCTACGCAACTGCCAGTTGAACCTTAACGATCATATTTTTCCTATTGACCTCACGCCAATGCAACTTGGAAGCTTCGACGTTATTGTGGGAATGGATTGGTTATCTAAGCATCGCGCAGAGATAGTCTGTTCTGAGAAGATTGTTCGTATACCGCTGTCGACAGGCGAGATCCTACAGGTTCGTGGTGAGAAGCCTGCCGGTGGTCTCAGACTTATGTCTTGTTTTAAAGCACGGAAGTATCTTCGGAAGAACTATGTGGCTTTCTTAGCACATGTTACAGCAGATAAAGGCAAGGGTAAGACTATTTCAGATATTCCTGTCGTTCGGGATTATTCTGAAGTTTTCCCTGAAGAGTTACCTGGTCTACCTCCAGCACGCCAATTCGAGTTCCGTATTGATCTTGTACCTGGTGCAAATCCCATAGCCAGAGCTCCATACCGTCTTGCACCGTCTGAGATGCAAGAGTTATCTAAACAGCTTCAGGAGCTCTCCGACAAAGGTTTTATCCGTCCTAGCTTTTCACCTTGGGGTGCTCCCGATCTTTTTGTAAAGAAGAAGGATGGATCTTTCAGGATGTGTATCGATTATCGTGAGCTTAACAATCTCACCATCAAGAATTGATATCCCCTACCTCGCATTGATGATCTCTTTGATCAATTGCAAGGCGCTTCTTATTTTTCAAAGATTGATCTGCGATCTGGATATCATCAACTTCGGGTGCATGAAGAAGATATTCCCAAAACAGCTTTCCGTACTCGTTATGGACATTATGAGTTCACAGTCATGCCATTCGGTTTGACTAATGCTCCTGCTGTTTTCATGGACTTGATGAATAGGGTCTGCAAGCCTTATTTGGATAAGTTCATCATCGTTTTCATTGATGACATTTTAATATATTCTAAGACGCGAGCTGATCATGAGCAACATCTTCGTCTTACGTTGGAACTCCTAAAGAAAGAGCAACTTTTCGCCAAATTCTCCAAGTGTGAATTTTGGCTTAAAGAGGTTCAATTCTTGGGATACATTGTCAACGAACAAGGTATTCATGCAGATCCCTCCAAGATCAGCGCGATTAAGGATTGGGATACGCCTACTACCCCTACTGAAGTTCGTTCTATTCTTGGTCTAGCGGGTTATTACCGCCGCTTCATTGAGAATTTCTCAAAGATTGCAGTTCCTCTAACTGCTCTAACTCAGAAGAACAAGCCCTTTGATTGGGGAGTCAAGCAAGAGGAAGCGTTTCTGACTTTGAAACAAAAGCTTTGCGACGCGCCTGTCCTAACATTGCCTGAGGGCAATGATGATTTCGTCGTTTATTGCGATGCATCTAAATTAGGTCTTGGCTGTGTCCTGATGCAAAGAAACAAAGTCATAGCATACGCATCAAGGCAGCTGAAGATACATGAGAAAAACTACACCACTCATGATCTTGAGTTGGGTGCAGTTGTCTTCGCTCTTAAGATCTGGAGACACTATTTGTACGGTACAAAATGTGTGGTTTTCACTGACCACAAAAGTCTTCAACATATCTTCAATCAAAAGGAACTCAACATGAGGCAAAGACGTTGGGTTGAACTACTAAACGACTACGACTGCGAGATCTGCTACCATCCCGGTAAGGCGAATGTCGTAGCCGATGCATTGAGTCGCAAGGAACGTACTAAGCTTCATTGTGTACGTGTCCAATCTGTTATTCAAACCGATATCCAAGCTCGTATTTCTCAGGCTCAACAAGCTTGTGTTTCACAAGGTTTGATGGATAAGGAATTTCCTTATCACATAACACCTGCTCTGGAACTGAAGGACAGTGGATCATATTACTTCATGGACCGTTTGTGGGTCCCAAGCCAAGATGATCTTCGTACCTTGCTTATGGATGAAGCCCATAAGTCTCGTTACTCTATTCATCCAGGCTCAGATAAGATGTATAAGGATCTTCGTATGCAGTATTGGTGGCCTGGTATAAAGAAAGACATTGCCTTATACGTATCCAAATGCCTTACTTGTCTTAAGGTTAAGGCTGAACATCAGCGTCCTTCCGGATTATTAGAGCAACCGGAGATCCCAGTTTGGAAATGGGAAAACATTACTATGGATCTCATTACTAAACTTCCACGCACAAAGAAAGGTCACGATGCCATCTGGGTAGTCGTGGATCGTCTTACCAAGTCAGCGCATTTCTTACCAATCCGTGAGGATTTTTCGGCTGACAAACTTGCTCAAATCTATGTAGATGAAATTGTAGCTCGACATGGTGTTCCTTTGAACATCATTTCTGACAGAGATGCTCGTTTCACTTCTCATTTTTGGAGAACCATGCAATCTACTATGGGGTCTCAACTTAATCTGAGCACAGCTTATCATCCGCAAACGGATGGTCAATCTGAAAGAACAATCCAGACACTGGAGGATATGCTTAGAGCTTGTGTGATCGATTTTGGTGGTAGTTGGGATTCACATCTTCCGTTGATTGAATTCTCCTACAACAACAGTTATCACTCCAGCATCAACATGGCTCCTTTCGAGGCTCTCTATGGTCGAAAATGTCGTTCACCAGTCTGCTGGAATGAGATTGGCGAGGCTCAACTTACTGGACCTGCCCTCATTTTAGAGACAACAGATAAGGTAAAGAAAGTTCGCGATAACCTTCAGACAGCTAGAAGCCGTCAGAAGAATTACGCGGACTTAAAACGCAAGCCCTTGGATTTTCAAGTCGGTGATCGTGTATTACTTAAGGTCTCACCTTGGAAAGGTGTGATCAGATTCGGAAAGAAAGGAAAACTTGCACCTAGATATGTTGGACCGTTCAAGATCGTTGAAAGAATCGGCAAGGTAGCCTACAGACTTGAGTTACCTCCTGAACTTGGAAATGTTCATCCAACCTTTCACGTGTCCAATCTCAAGAGGTGTTTAGCTGATGAGAACCTCCACATACCGCTTGACGAAATTCGTGTTGATAAAACACTAAAATTTGTTGAGAAACCGGTGGAAATCATGGAACGTGAAGTCAAGTGGCTTAAACGCAAGCGCATTCCTTTGGTCAAGGTTCGCTGGGAATCTAAACGTGGACCCGAGTTTAGTTGGGAACGTGAAGATCAAATGAAGGTGAAATATCCGCATCTTTTTCCACGAGTTTCCTCTAAATAAATTTCGGGACGAAATTTCCACAAGTAGGGGAGACTGTAACATTTGTGCTTGTAATCATTGTGAACAGTTCAATTATCAATAAAATAATGTTAATTGATCCCAATGTTTTTTTGGTTGTGTTTTACATTTTTCATGTTTTGACTTTTGTTCAATTTCAAACTCTACATCGCTTTCTGGAGCATTATACGCAAACTGGTGCGTAAACGTACTCAGTTTAATGCGACAAATACTCCGGAACATCAACATATACTCAACATACCTTAAATAACCTTTACATAACTTAGAAATAAGTTTTAAAGGCTTTGGTATGGCAAAAACAAGATAATTCGCTTACAGGGACTAAACTTGACAAACTGTAAAAGTATGCCAATTTGAACTGTAACGAACATTCCGGAACATGTCCATAAGTTAAACATACCATAAATATCCTTTACATAGCTTAGAAATAGGCTTTGAGGGGTTTGGTATGCCAAAACAAACTTTTGGATCATTCAGGGGCTAAAAGTGTCAAAAAGTGCACAAGTTTGCACTTTCGCGCATAACTTACGTTCTGAATACATCCGGACTTCCAAAAATTTATGTAAGCATCCTTATATTATGCCTTAGTGTTTGGCATAAGAAAAATCCATTCGTCGCGTCATTTAGATCGTCTTTCGCGCTTATGCGCATTCCGTCGTAATTAAGCGAACATCGCATTCGTACGACCAAACAAACCAACATCCGGAACATTTTTGAGCATGTTTCATGTCCACAATGTTTAGGCATCATTTTAGGGCCTTAAAGTTGGCTTTTCGGGCCTTAGAAGTGTCGGAAATGGCTTAAACACGCAACAGGGACCAAAACTGCAAATTCTGAAAGTATGTGCAGATCAGAAGCTTCAGGCGGCCTGCGAGAGTTTTGCCTAAATGTTGAGGCGGGCCGCGTGAGACTGTCAGACCAGATTCAATGTTTCTAATCAATGCAGTTGGCCTTTCGTTCGATCAAGGGGCAATGCCCTTTGTCACACCCCCAAAATCCACACGCGGAGTATCACCGCTTGGGAGCGTGACTGACCAGGATCAAGCCACCAATCATATAGAACATTGTATAAATTAAAAGTAATTGCAATATAATTCAAAACAAATCCATATGAAAGGTGTTTCCAAAACATAAGTCAGTTATCAATGTTTAGCGGAAGCGTATGTATAAAAGTATCCAATGTAAATGTGTATCAAGTATCATATGGGTTTCATATGATGTTCACGATCCAAGTCCACAACGACCCGCTTCTCCAATGCAAGCTCCCAGTACCTAACGATCTGCAAGGCATGTAAAGGAAAGGATCAACAAAATAGTTGAGCGAGTTCACCGTAAGTAAATGTGTAACAGTAAGTAACAGGTGGCTCTACAGGGCCGATAGTAAGTTATGCTGGTGGGGGCTTCCCATGTTAAGTGACCACTAGACTATTCGTATTATCCCTGTTCTTCGTCCGAGAACAGTAGTATATGACCACGTAGGTGTTATCCAACCTACGGAATAAGTAAATAATGTGTACACGTAGGTCTTACGTGCGTATCCTTTGTATCGAGGATAGTAATTGCATATGACCACGTAGGTGTTATCCAACCTACGGAAGAAGTAAGTAATGCGTACACGTAGGTCTTACGTGCGTATCCTTTGTAACGAGGATAGTAATGGCATATGACCACGTAGGTGTTATCCCAACCTACGGAACCGTCCTGACATCCGAGGACTATGATAGGTGATAGTCTAGGAAAAGCGTTTGTACGTTTATGTCAATTGAAACCTTTAACCCATTCCCACGACCCGGGAATCCCATGCCTTAGTAGGAGTGTGAACTCACCTTGGTTTGCTCGGTATGCTAAGTTATGCACTCACAAGTAATTATTCACGTCCGGGGTAGAGAAACAAAGAATTGATCAGCAAAAATCTCCGTAAGTTGTGGTTGCCGTCACAAGTGAAAGTGTTCTAGGGTTTTCCTAAAACTGCCGATTATGCATGCAATACGTATTTAAACCTTTCACAGAAATGGGCCAAGCCCATTAGAGTAACTGGGCCGAAACATATCGAAGGATATGTTTCGAGCGCGAAGGATATGTTTCGAGACCTTCAATCCGAAGGATGACCTTTCGAATCGAAAGATATGTTTCGACATCCTTCGATTCATGCATCATGTTTCGTGGAACATCCTTCGTAGGTTGGGCCATGATTCACACTAACTAGCTAACATACAGTACAAGTTTCACAATATGGAACCCATTATACACAATCAAACAATTATGCACAATCAAGCAATCAAACATATATATATACTTTCATATCAATCAAATGTGCAATTAAGTAATTAGTCAATACATGTTCGTGTAATACATATGAAATCAAATCTTGGAATTTCGAGTTGTCACATTATCCCCAACTTGAAAGAAATTTCGTCCCGAAATTTGGTACGCACTTACTGAGGTAGCTAGGCAAGTTACATAGTTCACCGGTTTTCCTGGGGTGTCACATCATCCCCCCGTTGATTTGGAATTTCGTCCCGAAATTCAGTAGTAGTAGCTTCAGCCTCAGAAGTGGATGCATTGGTTTCGAATAGCTGGGGGTACTTTTCTTTCATCTGGTCTTCGCGTTCCCATGTATACTCCGGGCCACGCTGGGAGTTCCAACGAACTCGAACAAGAGGGATTCTCTTGTGTTTGAGGACCTTAACATCCCGGTCCGTGATTTCAACTGGTTCCTCGACGAACTGCAACCGCTCGTCGATAGTGAGTTCCTTAAAAGGAACTATGAGGGTCTCATCTGATAGGCATTTCTTCAGATTCGACACGTGAAATACGTTGTGAACTGCACCGAGTTCAGCTGGTAGGTTCAGTCTGTAGGCTACTTGGCCTATTCTTTCAGTGATTTCGAACGGTCCAACATACCGTGGATTGAGTTTGCCTCGTTTACCAAATCGAACCACACCCTTCCAGGGTGAGACTTCTAATAACACCCGGTCCCCGACCTGAAATTCCAAAGGCTTGCTACGCTTAACCGCGTAGGCTTTCTGACGGTCACGAGCTGCCGCCATGCGTTGTCGTATCTGTGCAATCTTTTCTGTGGCGTCCACTTCAATCTCTGGACCCGTAATTTGACTATCCCCCACCTCTGCCCAACAGAGAGGTGACCGGCATTTACGTCCGTACAATGCCTCGAATGGAGCGGCTTGAATGCTGGTGTGGTAACTGTTATTTTACGAAATCTCCACTAAAGGAAGGTGCTTTTCCCAGCCGTTGCCGAAATTGATGACACATGCTCGAAGCATGTCTTCTAGAGTTTGAATAGTTCGCTCAGACTGCCCATCCGTCTGAGGATAATATGCTGTGCTCATGTCTAGTCGTGAGCCGAAGGATTTGTGCATCGCTTGCCAAAGCTCTGACGTGAATCGTGCATCGCGATCCGAAATAATAGAGGTGGGCACTCCGTGCCTCGAAACAACTTCCTTCAAGTAAATGTCTGCTAAAGTAGAAAACTTATCCGTTTCTTTGATAGCCAAAAAGTGAGCAGACTTTGTGAGTCGATCAACGATTACCCAAATAGTGTCATTCCCACGCTGGGATCTAGGTAAGCCCGTAACGAAATCCATGGAAATTTCTTCCCATTTCCACTGCGGTATCTTGGGCTGCTGAAGTAGGCCTGCTGGTTTCTGATATTCAACCTTGACTCTCGCACAGGTTAAACATTTTCCAACGTAGGTGGCGATGTGAGCCTTCATACTAGGCCACCAATAAGTAGTGCTGATGTCGTGGTACATTTTATCCGACCCTGGATGTACCGAATAGCGAGACTTGTGAGCTTCATCCATTACAAGTTCGCGTAAACCGCCATAAAGTGGGACCCAAATACGCCCCGTTACATAGTAAGCACCGTCTTCCTTTTGTTCCATGCGTTGCCTTGAACCGCGTAAGGCTTCAGCTTTGACGTTGTCAGGTTTCAGTGCTTCTAACTGAGCAGCTCGTATCTGTGCAGGAAGACTGGACTGAATGGTAAGCTGTAGCGCTCGCACGCGCTTAGGTAGAGTGTCTTTCCGACTGAGGGCATCAGCCACAACATTGGCCTTGCCTGGATGATACTTGATGGCGCATTCGTAGTCGTTCAGAAGTTCAACCCATCTTCGTTGACGCATGTTCAAATCCTTTTGCTTAAGAATATGCTCGAGACTCCTGTGATCGGTGTAAATCGTGCACCTGGTACCGTACAGGTAGTGTCGCCATATCTTAAGCGCGAAAACAACAGCTCCCAGCTCTAAATCGTGCGTCGTGTAGTTCCGTTCATGAATCTTTTAGTTGTCGAGAGCGTAAGCAATAATCTTATCCCGTTGTGTTAATACACCATCGAGTCCCTGTATGGATGCATCACCATAAGCCACGAAGTCATCTGTGCCCTCCGGCAGTGAGAGGATAGGTGCACTGCAAAGCCTATCCTTTAGGTATTGAAAAGCGGTCTCTTGGGAATCTCCCCAACGGTAGGTGACACCCTCTGTGTCAGCATGGTAAGTGGCTGTGCGATCTTCGAGAAGTCTTTGATAAATCGCCTGTAATAACCCGCCAAACCCAAGAATTGGCGTATTTCTGTTGGTGTACGCGGTGCAGGCCAGTTCCTGATCGAATCTACCTTGGATGGATCGACATGAATTCCATCCCTGTTTACCACATGGCCTAAGAAGTGGACTTCACGAAGCCAGAAGTCGCATTTTGAAAACTTTGCGTACAATTGCTCTTTTCGAAGGAGTTCCAAGATAAGACGTAGATGCTGCTCATGCTCCTCCTGATTCTTGGAGTAAATCAGAATGTCGTCGACGAAGACAATCCATAAATACGGCAGGTGCGCTCAAAAATATTAAATCATCCATCATACCAAACATAAGATATAATAAGTAAAATAATTCATAAAACCAACACGATTAATGTTCAAACCAAACTTTGTTTGAGTAGCGTAAACATAATAATGAAAATCCAAGAAAAGTTATGAGTTCAATTAGCGTTCATTGCGTCTCCTCCTCCTAACACGAAAGCTCGACCTCTTGCCTCGTTGCCATTGTTGTTGTTGTTTCCCCCGTTGTTGTTGTTGTTGTTCCCGTTGCCCTGATTGTTGTTGTTGTTGTTCTGGTTCCTGTTTAGCTGTGGGCAGTGTCTCTTGATGTGACCTTCAGCACCACAATTATAGCACCCCTTGTTGCCCTGTTGCTGATTCTGCTGAGCGTGTGGCTGCTGCTGATTCTGGTTCTGGTTCGCAGGACGAAGGCTCCGGCAGTCTTTGGCCTCGTGACCCATCTTGAGGCATCTTTGACAACGACCTCTGTTACACTGGCCGTTGTGGTGCTTGTTGCAGTTGTTACATTTCGGAAGATTTCCCCGATATCCTCCCTGTTTGTGACTGCCCGAGAAGTGCTGACTGGGGCTTTGATAACCTTCCGTCTTTCGTTGCTGAGCCTGGGACTGGACTGATGCTGATGCTTTGCTTGAATCCCCCTCCCACTTTCGCTTATTGTCACTGGGAGTAGCAGTAGTAGCAGACGTAGTAGCAGTAGTAGTAGCGCTGATGCGTTTAGGCAGGCGATTCTGATCCACTGCCTGATCGGTGATGCGATGAGCGAGGCGTTGGATTTCCTGGATGTTTTCGAGGTTAGCCGACGTAACGTGGCTCTGAATTTCTGGCGCCAATCCCTTGAGATACAACTCAATGCGTTTGTATGGAGGGTCCACCATAGTTGGGCACAGAACGGCCAGCTCATTCGACCGTTTAGTATACGCTTCAATTTCCGATCCGACCATCTTCAGATTGTATAGCTCATCCTCCAACTTATGAATATCTTCACGCGTGCAGTACTCACGCTTGATGAGTTCCTTAAAGTCGTTCCATGGGGTGGCGTTAGCAGCTGCCAACCCTAAGATCTGCACTTGTGCGTTCCACCAAGTGAGCGCAATCCCTTCAAGTGTGCCAGTGGCGAACTTCACCCTGCGAGCCTCAGGGCATTCACACATCTCGAAAACCGACTCGAGCTTTTCAAACCAGTGAAGGAGTCCAACTGCTCCCTCCGTGCCACTGAACGAACTAGGACGACATTCCATGAAATTCTTGAAGGTGCACCCAGGCTGCTGCTGAGCGGGTTGACCTATTGTGTACGAATAGGGCAAAGTTAAGTACGAGAATTAATGTAGGATCTAAAGATCCTAGTGTCTATACTGCAGGGTATACTACCTGCTTGGGCGGCTGCAACTGCCGCGGCAATGAGAGCCTCTAGCTGGGCTTGAGTCATGTTAATTCGTGCGGCCATTGATCTTCACATCAAGGCAACATAAGTGAGAAAGGTTCGCGAATAGTGCGATGACAGAAGAGTGTAAGCACATAAGTATTCTCATGCAATGACAAGTTGTGAGCAAGGTAATGTAAGCATACTACGAGCAAAGTTCTATGAAATTCTAGCATGTAGGCAATAAACATAATCCTTATTACCTAGGATGTTGAGTCTTGCACGTGGAGCGAAGCGTCGTTGTGGATCGTTGAGAGCACTGTTCTGGTTATAGTCTGGTTTTAATAAAAACGTTTTTCCATATTAAAACCAAGTTCTCTATAACCAATGGCTCTGATACCAATCTGTCACACCCCCAAAATCCACACGCGGAGTATCACCGCTTGGGAGCGTGACTGACCAGGATCAAGCCACCAATCATATAGAACATTGTATAAATTAAAAGTAATTGCAATATAATTCAAAACAAATCCATATGAAAGGTGTTTCCAAAACATAAGTCAGTTATCAATGTTTAGCGGAAGCGTATGTATAAAAGTATCCAATGTAAATGTGTATCAAGTATCATATGGGTTTCATATGATGTTCACGATCCAAGTCCACAACGACCCGCTTCTCCAATGCAAGCTCCCAGTACCTAACGATCTGCAAGGCATGTAAAGGAAAGGATCAACAAAATAGTTGAGCGAGTTCACCGTAAGTAAATGTGTAACAGTAAGTAACAGGTGGCTCTACAGGGCCGATAGTAAGTTATGCTGGTGGGGGCTTCCCATGTTAAGTGACCACTAGACTATTCGTATTATCCCTGTTCTTCGTCCGAGAACAGTAGTATATGACCACGTAGGTGTTATCCAACCTACGGAATAAGTAAATAATGCGTACACGTAGGTCTTACGTGCGTATCCTTTGTATCGAGGATAGTAATTGCATATGACCACGTAGGTGTTATCCAACCTACGGAAGAAGTAAGTAATGCGTACACGTAGGTCTTACGTGCGTATCCTTTGTAACGAGGATAGTAATGGCATATGACCACGTAGGTGTTATCCCAACCTACGGAACCGTCCTGACATCCGAGGACTATGATAGGTGATAGTCTAGGAAAAGCGTTTGTACGTTTATGTCAATTGAAACCTTTAACCCATTCCCACGACCCGGGAATCCCATGCCTTAGTAGGAGTGTGAACTCACCTTGGTTTGCTCGGTATGCTAAGTTATGCACTCACAAGTAATTATTCACGTCCGGGGTAGAGAAACAAAGAATTGATCAGCAAAAATCTCCGTAAGTTGTGGTTGCCGTCACAAGTGAAAGTGTTCTAGGGTTTTCCTAAAACTGCCGATTATGCATGCAATACGTATTTAAACCTTTCACAGAAATGGGCCAAGCCCATTAGAGTAACTGGGCCGAAACATATCGAAGGATATGTTTCGAGCGCGAAGGATATGTTTCGAGACCTTCAATCCGAAGGATGACCTTTCGAATCGAAAGATATGTTTCGACATCCTTCGATTCATGCATCATGTTTCGTGGAACATCCTTCGTAGGTTGGGCCATGATTCACACTAACTAGCTAACATACAGTACAAGTTTCACAATATGGAACCCATTATACACAATCAAACAATTATGCACAATCAAGCAATCAAACATATATATATACTTTCATATCAATCAAATGTGCAATTAAGTAATTAGTCAATACATGTTCGTGTAATACATATGAAATCAAATCTTGGAATTTCGAGTTGTCACACCCTTTCACCCAATCAAAGGCCAAAGGCCATTTTCAGTAACCACCATATTTTTTACAAGTGTACGCACCCGATCGTGGCACGATATTCGATAAACGATCCTAACGGTTCCACTTTTCCTATAAATACCCCCCCCTTTTGTTCCAAAACCCACACAATCTGATCTAAAGGCTCTAAGTTGGAACCATTGTTTCATACCTGAGCCATTTTGGTCTAGATTAGTATTCGGGGACCCTCCGTAAGTCTTCTTTCGTTCTTTTATTCACTTTTCGAGTCCGAAAGTCAACGTTTTGTTGACTTTCTGCATTGACCAGCTTATGATCGATGCGAAGTTCATGGAACTTCATAACGTGAGCGTGATCACGATGGTTATAGTCCGTAGTGACTATACCTACTGGTCACCACGTTATCTAGGCTCAGTGACGAGTCGTAGTTTCGGCCAAAATGCGCACTCTTGCGTATTTTGTAACCAAACTACTCGTGAGCATCAAAGCCGTTTGTTTTGATGCCAAACCTGTTTTCTAAACTTAGTTAAGCATGTTCTAACATGCTTAGCTCGTCACTTTTAGTTTAGTGCTTATATAGGGTCGTAAGGTAAGCGATCTAAACAATCGCTTATACTTTCGAACCCGACCCATTTGGTCGATCATTAGGATCCGACCAAACACGTTAGGTGACCATAGCTATAACCTTCCGAGGTTATACCTTGTGGTCACGATCTTAGGCGTTCCAGACGCGTTCTACGCGAATGACGCGTTAGGGTAGCATAAGCTACATAAACGGGTCGTGATGGACCGTAAGCACTTAGGTTAAGTTTCATTTTAGTATGTTGGCTTTGTTAAACCATATTACACGAGTCTCCGTACTCGTTTGGTTTACGAACCCGCGTACTATCCGATCCTTCCGATTTGGTCCGGTATATTAACATAGCTACCTATTAGGTGCCGTTTGATATCCCATGATCTTTAGCATTATCTAGTTATTATACATGAACTCCAAAGCAATCTCAGGTGAGTACATTGAACCCCTCTTTTACTGTTTTCCAAACTGTTTTGGGGTGAAACACATGTGCCTATCTGTTACTTTCATGCTTTCCATGTTTTCACATCGTATATCTGCTATGCTCATTAGTACATTATAGTACATGATTTCATTACATTTTATGCTATATATGCCCATTGTGTGCATACTTAGTACATTGATTTACATAACATTTCTGTTGCATATGTTTACTCAGCATATGGACACATTGATTTACATGAACATTTCTGTTGTATATGTTTACTCAGCATATGGACACATTGATTTACATAAACATTTCTGTTGCATATGTTTACTCAGCATATGGACACATTGATTTACATGAACATTTCTGCTGCATATGTTTACTCAGCATATGGGCACATTGATTTACATAAACATTTCTGCTTCGTATGTTTACTTAGCATACTTAGTACAATTGTTTACATCACATGCCTTCATTTTGTTATGACATTTAGTTTGTTTAACATGGGACAATACATTCATTAACATTAGCTACGCCGTTCGTTAGTAGGTAGTGGTACCATAGAAATTGACAACTCCCATTCCTGAAGTCCTGGGTTTGATAGGACTGGAAGGAGTGACCGAATTCGATATACATAACTTAGATGAACCTTTAATTTGTTTGAGGGTTTATCGCCGCAGTCTCAAGGCTTGGATGTATGCATAGTTTACAATACCGCATAAATGTTAATATCAGAAGAGCATGCATTGTTCCGCAAAACCTAACGTTGATTTAAACCATGTTTTACTTCAACACCTTGTTTTGTGCATTTTACATATGGTTTAAGCTGATACATTTCGCTTACCATACAAGATATATTTTGGGTACACATTACATAATTTACATTGAACATAAACACATTGACATTGACATACACATTTGGTGGTTTACACTGAACATAAACATTTGACATGGTTTACACAATAACACTTGACATTTGGTTTATACATTAACATGTTTACATTGATGGTTTGGTTTGAGTAAGTGATTAAGTAACGAAACGTGTGTAATATGATACAAGCATGGTGGATACGCCGCTGGTACTTCCTATATATAAGTGTTTGTATGGTATTACACATCGTAGCGTTATTTGAATCATTTCATTTTGAGACATAGAACACTTTATACAAATAACACGCTTCTCACAAGACATTGATTTGCAAACAACTTATCTTATTCAACTCATTTTACTTGGTTACTCGTTTAACCTTGCACTTATCCATACATATCATCTGATATTATCGTTTTTCAAATAATTCACAAGACAAAGCAAAATACGAGGTTCATGACTAACATTTTCTCAAACATAAGTCATGAGTCCCATTTTCACAAAAACTATGTATCCCACAGGCATTTTTATGCTGACGTACCTACTTTCACATGTGTTTTCAGGAGCTGTTCCATAGGACGATGAACACGACGCTAGGGCGGACCTGTGCCTTAGAGACTAAAAACTGAAGATAGAACTAGAATAATTGTGTTTTGAATTCTGTACTTCCTTTTAAGACAATGTAACACCCTTGTTTAATAAATAAAATGTAACTTTAATTTCCATGGTTGTATAACAATTAATTCTGTCCACAACACTCCCCGGCGTTTCCGTCGCGGTTGCATGTTATAAGCGGCCGGGGTGTGATAGCTACAACAGCCTGAACTTCCTGAATGGAAGTGGGAATGCGCAACTATGGATTTTATTACCAAGTTACCCAAGACAAAGAAAGGAAACGGCACAATATGGGTTATAGTCGATAGACTGACTAAGTCAGTTCATTTCTTACCCATCAAGGAGACTTATAGCTCCGACACATTAGCCCAGTTATACGTTGATAAGATAGTAGCCCTGCATGGCATACCTGTGTCTATTATCTCGGATCGAGATACTAGATACACGTCTCATTTCTGGAAAAGTTTCCTGCAATCTTTGGGCACACGTTTGAATTTTAGTACGGCTTACCATCCTCAGACAGACGGTCAGAGTGAGCGTACTATTCAAACGTTAGAAGACATGATGCGTGCATGTGCTATCGATTTAGGTGGTAGTTGGGATAAGAACCTACCACTAATCGAATTCTCCTACAACAATAGCTACCATAGCAGCATAAAGGCTGCGCCTTTCAAGGCATTATACGGTAGAAAGTGTAGATCGCCTGTTTGTTGGGCGGAAGTTGGAGAGGTCCAATTATCAGGACCAGAGATAGTCTTCGAAACAACGGCCAAGATTGTCCAGATTCGAGAACGTCTCAAAGCTGCCCGTGATAGGCAGAAAAGTTACGCTGATCCAAAATGTAAGGATTTTCACTTCGAGGTAGGTGAAAAAGTGTTGCTAAAAGTATCACCCTGGAAGGGGGTGATGCGCTTCGGTAAGAAGGGCAAACTGAGCCCGAGATACATAGGACCTTTTGAGGTTATCGAACGTGTCGGGTCAGCTGCCTATAAGTTGAACTTACCAGAAGAGCTCAATGGAATTCACAATGTGTTCCACATCTGCAATCTAAAGAAGTGCTTCGCTGATGAATCATTGGTGATCCCACACACAGATGTGCATATAGATGAGAGCTTGAAGTTTGTGGAGAAGCCTTTGTCGATTAAAGACCGACAGGTGAAAAAGCTTCGAAGAAAACATGTACCTATAGTTAAGGTTAAATGGGATGCCCGGAGAGGTCCCGAATTCACGTGGGAAGTTGAATCCACGATGAAAGAGAAATACCCTTATTTGTTTGAGTAAATCTCGGGTCGAGATTTATTTTAAGGGGGTGAGGATGTAACACCTCGAAATTTTGTGTCCAATAATGTGTTAACACGTGTCATTAGTTTACACGTGGCATTAGATATGAAATAAAGGGCTAAAGTTGACAAACCTTGAAAGTATGTAAATTCAAGAGTTATAAATGCCAACAAAGGGTAAATATACTGTATAGTAAACCTAAAACGATGCTCGTACCTTCAAACGAATAAATCATGGATCGTACGGAAACGAAACGCGGAAGAAAGTGAGAGATTACAAGCTACAGGGGTTAACTGTGTCGACATGTTTAATTATACCTCTGAGTGACCCTTTGACGAACCCGAGGCTTTGTAACAGTAAAATACGCTCACTATAATGTACTATATAAATTCCGCGAAATTCCGTTTTAAAACGAGAAAGTTATGATCAAATTCGTACGAGAGGGGTTAAAAGCGTCAACAGTGAAAGTTAAGGATTTCCGGATGGTAATTAAACTAACCAGGGACTTAACAGTATGGGTAAAAGGCACGAGGCCCTTAGTTGTAATTAACCGAGGGTCAAATCGCAAAGTTACCCCTTCAAACCCGAAAGGTCAAGTTATTAATTACCGAAGATTTCGTTAATCATTACAAAAGATTTAAAAACAACCCTTACGGACCGCAAAGGTCCTGC
Source organism: Helianthus annuus (assembly GCF_002127325.2). Lineage (NCBI taxonomy): Eukaryota > Viridiplantae > Streptophyta > Magnoliopsida > Asterales > Asteraceae > Helianthus > Helianthus annuus. Next base: position 92,167,126 of record NC_035444.2, on the reverse strand, counting down.
CTTACGGACCGTAAGGGGGTGAAAGATTTAGCTTGTCTCCGCCACAGGCTTACGGACTGCAAGGCCCAAGCCATACGGTCCGTAAGCGACGCCCAGTAACAGAAACATGGGCAGATTCAATGATTGGGCTAGTAAACGATCTTGTGAGCAATCAATGAAGCATGGGCGCCCTCTACTTGACCCCTAGCACCTTAGGACACCTGCCAATCATCCATGAGCAATGTAGGATGTGTTGTAATGATCTTGTGCACCAAACTTTGCTATAAAAAGGCCTTCATAGTGCATAAGTGAAACACACCTCAAACACTGCTCTCAAGTTCACTTCTAGAGCCCTCAAGTGTTCTTCTATCATCCTAAGTCATGCACAACCTTCTGTAAGTTGTCTAACCCTTTTGTGGTTTAGTTTTGCTTAGTTTTCGCTTAAAAGTCAAACCGTCGTAACTAACGGTTGACATAACGGTTAATCACAAATGGTCCAGTGATTAACCGAATCAAAAGTAGTTATAAGTTGGTATTTATGTGGGTAATAAACTCCTAAAAGGGTTCCCCCTGATCACCACTCTAACTAGTTCAAATGTCGAGTCAAACGTGTACTTAAAAAGTCAACAGAAAGCCATTTTGTGATTTTACGCATAATCTGTAATGTAGATGATATGCAACCTGTTTAAACACTCATAAAATATGATAATAAGTGTATTAACAAGTCTAAGCTTGTTTGATTCGGCCATTTGCTATATTGACCCGGTTCGGAGCCGAAAGTCGCAAAAGTTTGACTTTTGCTTTGACTTCAGTTCTGACCCGTTAAAGTTCGATTTAGATATGCCTTAGGACTCTCTTAGGACCAGGTTACATGATGGTATCAACCTCTGTGACCGGTTTGTTGTTTGTCCGAGTCTTTTACGCATTTCCGTTAATTGCTTAAAAGTTGACCGTAACGCCCTTATCAAAATAAAACGAGTATTTCGGACACGTGAAGGGACCATAACCTTTCTTACTAAATTCTAAGTATGTCCCTAAAATTTCATGTCAATCCGAGGTCCAGAATAGGAGTTATGCTAAATAGCGCAAATTGCGAAACTTTAGTAATTAAATAGCGCAATTAGCATAACGCCTATCTAAACCCGGATTTCGACACCAAACCTTTTACTCACTGATGTAAAATAATATTTTGGGATTTTTAAAGATTTTTAATTATTTTTAACCTGCTCATAACCTGCGGTTATGGCTACGGTTCGGTAAATACCGAATATGCCCTTTTTCGGCCATAACTCGAGTTCTACAAGGTCTTTTGACCCGATTCCAGTTGCTACTGATTTTAAATAATAAATAAAGTATTTTAGACTTTATAAACTGTTCGGGAAACTCAGATTTTCTGTAGAACTCTAAAACCTCTTTGAAAAGTCTTTGAAATGACCGAAAAACCCCTACGGGGCGTATAATGAACTTAAACTCGTTACGGGTATTATGGAAGGTATCCTACTGATACCACAACCTCTTTAAAGTATATTGACTTAGGAACACAGCGTAGGACTCTTACGGTTACCCGTTACGCCTTTTGCGCGCACGGTTCGGCTTATGTAACTAGTTTACATAAATTAGCCGATACGGGTCAAACCATATCGTTTTGACCCCAAAATCCAGAGTGTGAATATTAAACCCATATAAAACAAGCCTTCAAACTTGTTGGGTCAGAATCACATTCCATTCCCGGTTTTCGCCTTTCACGCGATTAAACCGTATCTATCCTTTGAAACTGACTGGTTTAGGCTACGACCCCAGCTCATTTGTAGTTGGGTATTATCAGTGTGACCCGTTTAAAAATTTGTTTTGTTAGCTTAACGCCTTTGGGGGCTTAATGACCATGTCCCGGATATCCTTGGCATCATTTTACGAAATGGCCACGACCTCGACATCCGGGTGTAGGCGTACACCCGGCATTGTGTCTATATTAATTAAAGGTGTAACTGTTGGTTTACCCACCTCGGTTTTACGCTATGTGGTGTGTCTATTAAACTTTAACCCGGCACGACCCGGGCGACCGAACGCATAGCAAGCATGTAATTCTTTACAAGATTTATTTATAAATTATCCCAAGTTATAAAAGAGTTTGTGCCTTGTGCATTCAAATCAATTTTAATAAACATTTTACAAAAGTGTCGGTTGAATGTATTTACCAGTGTAAACTGACGTATTTTCCCAAAAAGATTAACTGCAGGTACTAAACGTAATCGGCTGGCTATAGCTCCTTAGCGTCTTAAAGAGTCTCGCAAGCTTTTGATGCCTTGTCTGTTGAACAATACTTTTTATTATTTTGATCCCCCTGTGGATACCATTCGACTATTTGGGATACATTCGATATTACAATCAATGGTTGAATTATATTTATCTTTATGCTTCCGCTGTGCATTCATATAATTGTGTGGTTTGACTATATTGTTGCCAACTACGTCACGGTAATCCCCCACCGGGCCCACCGGTGAGACACGTGGAAATCGGGGTGTGACAGGTTGGTATCAGAGCCAACATTGAGTGAATTAAACACTATCCTAATGTGTTTAATCTCAGTGACACAATTGTACATACTTGAGTCTAGACAAGAACCTAGGACAAATTCGAATTGTTATTCCAAGTTGTCTTTTATTATTATTGTTATTTAAAGTTTTGAAAGCAGGAAATATGCCACCTGTAATTTTCCGAGGAAGAGGAAGGGGAAGAAGAGGCAGAGGAACGATCATTACTCACCATGATCACGAAGCTGGACCATCAAACACTCGAGCTCCTTCGACCACAAGGAGTGAAGAACCACAAAGACGAAGAGACCTTTTTGAACCTGCGAGACATTCTACCTCGCATAATCGTACCGTCACTCGTTCGGGCCAGATTCCGAAAATGATCCCAATAACCCTCAACCCTCCTACATACCTCTGCAGCGTTCGGTATCGCACCGTGCTTTTGACGACTCCACTCCTTACTTCAGAGGCCAGTTTAACCCAGCAGATTACATTCAGGAACCTACAGGCTTTGTCCCGTTAGGACCACAGGATCACTTCTCAGAAGACCATATGGATGAGGACACTGATCCAATCGAACCTGCTCGTGGTACGCCCACACATCCTATCGAGATCTCAGATGGGTCTTCTTTTCATGGCACACCTTATCAAGGGCCAGATAGCTTTCAAGCGCTGTTCAACCAGCACGAGTGGTACTTCACACCCTCCCATCAAACATCGCAACACGAGCAGCAACAACAACAAGATCCCTCCGAGGATCCACGCTTCGTGGTAGGTACGCCACCACCTCCGCCACCGGTTCAACCAGTAATGCCTGATCCGCCGAGGCGTAGGAGATCGGGTGCTCGTATGTCCACCCGAGGAGGGGAATTTCATTTCAGCACCCCTCGCCACTCGAGTGCTAGTCACTATCCGTCAGTACCTGAAGAAGGACCTTGTCGAGTACAGGAGGCGAACTCCGCACCAGTTGCACCATCTTCGCCACCATTTGGGTATGACCACCCAATACCTGCATATACGGGTCCAACGGCATACAACCCGTTCGAACCGTCGTCGCACGCACATTACAATTACAACTATGAGCGCGACCCTTATGTGGTAGCGGCTAGGTATAATGCCCGCTATCCCGACGGAGCTTTTAGAAACATGGGGATACCGGACTACTCAGCTCATGGGTATCCAGCACCTCCTAGACCTCCAGTTCCGCAACCGGCGCCACAACCACGTTTTTCTCCGCCCGAACAAGAAGAAATCCTCCACCGCTTAACTCGTGTGGAACGGGATTTCGAGGAAGAACGAAAGAACAACAGGGGATTCCTTAAGGGTCTAGCGAACCTGTTGAAAGGCAAGAAGAAGAAACGTGACCATTAGTCCTTATATATGATCTAATGTAATGTTTATTTTAAATCAAGTCCCTGCGTGGACATTTATTGTATTCCAGTCCCTACGTGGACTTATCTTTATAGTCCCTGTGCGGACACCTATCTTGTATTAGTCCCTGCGTGGACTTGTCTTTTATTAACCTCTATGTAGGTATGTACTTGTTTAAAAAGTCCCGTTTAGGGCAGCGTGTAATCGTAATTGAAGTTATGGAATGTTATATTATAAATTGCATTTTTGTTATTATATATGAAATAAATCAAAATCATTCCTTTTAATTAAATCTGCCTAAATAAAGAATCTTAAGAGTGAAACCTAGCCAGGTGTCTTTTAGACCCGGCCAAAATGGTAAGACCTAATTAAAAGATTCAGATTTTCTGTTAACCTCTGTAATCATGTTAACGTTCATGGCAGATGTGATTCGTTAAAATCGCACGCCTCATTCTTATATAAGAATCCTTCTAAGGATTTCAAAGCCCACATTAATGATATAATAAATCATGGGTTAAATCATTAATGAAGATGATCACTTGTTAAACATCCATTAGCGATGTAGTGCCTACGGGCCGAATTATCAAACATCCATTAGTGATGTGGTGCCTATGGGCCATAATCATTGTCATAATAAGACAAAGGACAGTGGTGGTCTATGACTCCCTGTCGGAAAGGGTAAGAAGGACTACGGTTCAAACCTTCATACCTTGATTCTCTATAATCTCAGCTAATATTATATAACGTCCTCGTGACTAGGCTTTATGCCACTAGCAATATTAATTGTGATTAGGATAAGTATGTTCAAATCCTAAATAAAAGTGAGTAACAAATTAACCAGATATGGTCTTCATTACCATGGTTAATGAATTGCCATAAAAGACAATTCAATAATAAACTCCTAAATAAAATTTTCGTTATCTTCTGTAACAGATTCAAGTTACCATGGCTGAGCCTAATGGAGAAAATAGTCATACGAGTGAAGACAAATATGATAACGCCCAAGTACATTTAACGGGCGCTCAATTAAAAGCTCTTGTCGACAACGCTGTTCAGGTAGCTCTAGATCGACAATATACCGAATCTCGGAGCAGAACCGTATCCAAACCACTCTCCAAGCCGAAAACACACTCGAAATCCCATAGCAAACCCCTGTCCAAGCCCAAGAAGGACGATGATAATCACTCATCCAATGAAAACAGTGTTCGTCGTGAAAGGGAGTATACTGATGCATCCCGTGCCAGGGGCTGCACCTACAAGTACTTTGTGTCTTGTAAACCCCGAGATTTCACGGGAGAGAAAGGCGCCGTCGATTGTATGACGTGGCTGGATGAGATGGACACCGTGGTGGACATCAGTGGCTGTGCGGAAAGGGACGTGGTAAAGTTTGTGTCGCAATCGTTTAAGGGCGAGGCCCTGGCTTGGTGGAGGGCACTGGTTCAGGCCTCGGGAAAAGCTGTTCTATACAGCATGACATGGGAGGAATTCATTTCTCTCATCAAAGAAAATTACTGCCCTCAACACGAGGTGGAAAAGATAGAATCCGACTTTGTATCGTTGGTGATGGCAAACCTTGACTGCCAAGCTTACCTAACGAGCTTCAACACAATGTCTCGGTTGGTTCCATATCTGGTAACCCTGGAGCCAAGGAGAATCGCTCGTTTCATCGGTGGGTTAGCCCCCGAGATTAAGGCAAGCGTGAAGGCCTCTCGGCCAATGACATACCGACTTATCTTTGTCCCTCACTCAGGATGCGGTCCGGCAACGGTCGCTGAGGAACAAAGAAGCCGAGAAGAGAAAGCGTGAGGACGATACCTCACGAAGGTCGGGCAAGAAACACCGTGGGAACGGTGATGGCAAGAGAGGGACAGAGTCGAGGAAAGATGGTCAACAATCTGGAGAGAAGCCTAAGTGCAAAAACTGCCATAAGTATCACTTTGGGAAATGTAGGCTTGGGTCGAACTCACAGTCTCAGTCGAGGTCGTATACTTGTGGACTGTGCAAGTCCAAGGACCACAAGACTGTGGACTGCAAGAAGATAAAAGATGCGACCTGCTATAACTGCAATGAGAAGGGGCACATTAAAAGCAACTGCCCCAAGTACGCCAAGAAGACTGAAGAAACCAAGAAGAACAATGCTAGAGTCTTCAAGATGGATGTGAAGGAAGCTTTGCAAGACGATAACGTAATCACAGGTACTTTTCTCGTAAATATTATCTTTGCAAGAGTACTTTTCGATTCAGGCGCTGATAAGTCCTTCGTAGACCAAAAATTTTGCAAATTGCTGAATATGCCTGTCAAAACCTTAAATGTGAATTACGAGGTAGAGCTAGCAGACGGCACAGTAGAAACCGTCTCCACTATACTAGATGGATGTGTGATATCAATTAAGAACCACTCTTTTCCTCTATCTCTACTTCCCTTTAAACTGGCTGGTTTTGACATAGTTCTGGGTATGGACTGGTTATCCCACAACCAGGCCTAGATCGTCTGCAACTGAAAACATATAGTGCTAAAGACTCCGACTGGTGAATCGCTTACCATTCGAGGAGATACGCAGTATGGATTACCCGAGAACGTAACTATGCTCAAGGCTTCAAGATGTCTAAAAAGAGGCTGTGTCATCTACAAGGCACAAGTGATTATTGAAGAGCCCAAACCAAAGATAGAAGATATTCCCGTCATTTCAGAGTATCCAGAAGTTTTCCCCGAAGATCTACCTGGGTTGCCACCAGATAGGCAAGCGGAATTCAGAATCGATATCATCCCTGGAGCAGCTCCTATTGCTAGGGCACCTTACAGGCTAGCACCAACCGAAATGAAGGAGTTGAGGACACAGCTGGATGAACTGTTAGCGAAAGGTTTCATCAGCCTAGTTCATCTCCCTGGGGAGCACCTGTCCTGTTTGTTAAGAAAAAGGACGGATCGATGCGTCTGTGCATCGATTATCGTGAACTTAATAAGGTCACGATAAAGAATAGATATCCCTTGCCGAGGATCGATGATTTGTTCGATCAGTTGCAAGGGGCTAGTTATTTCTCGAAGATCGATTTGAGGTCGGGATACCATCAGCTGAAAGTCAGAGATGAAGACGTACATAAAACAGCATTTAGGACTCGTTACGGTCACTACGAGTTCCTAGTGATGCCTTTTGGGCTCACAAATGCACCGGCTGCGTTCATGGATCCCATGAATCGCGTCTGCAAGCCGTACTTAGACAAATTCGTCATCGTATTCATCGACGACATTCTTATCTACTCAAAGAACAAAGCTGACCATGAGAAACACCTTCGTTGTATTCTCGAACTACTGCATCGCGAGAAACTATATGCCAAATTCTCTAAATGCGAATTCTGGCTTCGAGAAGTCCAATTTCTTGGACATGTCGTCAGCGAGCGTGTTATCCAGGTGGATCCCGCTAAGGTAGAGGCAGTCATGAATTGGCAAGAGCCAAAGACGCCTACCGAAATTCGTAGTTTCCTGGGATTAGCAGGATACTACAGGAGATTCATTGAAAATTTTTCAAGGATTGCTGCGCCCTTAACCTCTTTGACTAAGAAGAAGGAAAAGTTTGTTTGGGGCCCTAAGCAGTAAGAGTCCTTTGATATTTTAAAGTAAAAGCTAAGCAACGCCCTTGTGTTGACACTACCGGAAGGTACCGAAGAGTTCGTGATTTACTGCGACGCGTCACACACTGGCATGGGGTGTGTGCTCATGCAAAAAGGCAAGGTTATTGCCTATGCGTCGAGACAGTTAAAGGTGCACGAAAAGAATTACACCACCCATGACTTGGAGTTGGGTGTCGTTGTGTTCGCACTAAAACTGTGGAGGCATTATCTGTACGGAATCAAGTTTGTGATCTATTCAGATCACAAGAGCCTTCAACATCTGTTTAACCCGAAGGAATTAAACATGAGGCAACGCCATTGGTTGGAGACTTTAAATGATTATGATTGTGAGATCAGATACCATCCCGGCAAGGCGAATGTAGTCGCTGATGCCCTGAGCCGGAAAGAAAGGGTGAAACCCATCCGAATCAATGCTAAGAGCATTGAAGTAAAGAATAATCTGATTGAAAGGGTGTTAGCTGCACAGAGAGAAGCTGTGTTGGAAGCTAACTATCCTAAGGAGAAGCTGGGAGTGACTGAGGAGCAGTTAACTCTTAGCAAGGATGGAATTTTGCGATTGAATGGGCGAATATGGGTTCCAATTTATGGAGGACTACGAGATGTTATCCTCCAGGAAGCCCATAGCTCCAAATATTCTGTCCATCCTGGAGCAGATAAAATGTATCAGGATCTAAAGGCAAATTATTGGTGGATAGGCTTGAAGAAGTCTGTAGCCGCTTATGTAGCCAAATGCTTAACTTGTGCGCAAGTCAAGGCTGAGCATCAAAAGCCGTCTGGCTTGCTACTGTAACATTTGTGCTTGTAATCATTGTGAACAGTTCAATTATCAATAAAATAATGTTAGTTGATCCCAATGTTTGTTTGGTTGTGTTTTACATTTTTCATGTTTTGACTTTTGTTCAATTTCAAACTCTACATCGCTTTCTGGAGCATTATACGCAAACGGGTGCGTAAACGTACTCAGTTTAATGCGATAAATTCTCCGGAACATCAACATATACTCAACATACCTTAAATAACCTTTACATAACTTAGAAATAAGTTTTAAAGGCTTTGGTATAGCAAAAACAAGATAATTCGCTTACAGGGACTAAACTTGACAAACTATAAAAGTATGCCAATTTGAACTGTAACGAACATTCCGGAACATGTCCATAAGTTAAACATACCATAAATATCCTTTAAATAGCTTAGAAATAGGCTTTGAGGGGTTTGGTATGCCAAAACAAACTTTTGGATCATTCAGGGGCTAAAAGTGTCAAAAAGTGCACAAGTTTGCACTTTCGCGCATAACTTACGTTCTGAATACATCCGGACTTCCAAAAATTTATGTAAGCATCCTTATATTATGCCTTAGTGTTTGGCATAAGAAAAATCCATTCGTCGCGTCATTTGGATCGTCTTTCGCGCTTATGCGCATTCCGTCGTAATTAAGCGAACATCGCGTTCGTACGACCAAACAAACCAACATCCGGAACATTTTTGAGCATGTTTCATGTCCACAATGTTTAGGCATCATTTTAGGGCCTTAAAGTTGGCTTTACGGGCCTTAGAAGTGTCGGAAATGGCTTAAACACGCAACAGGGACGAAAACTGCAAATTCTGAAAGTATGTGCAGATCAGAAGCTTCAGGCGGCCCGCGTGAGTTTTGCCTAAATGTTGAGGCGGGCCGCGTGAGACTGTCAGACCAGATTCAATGTTTCTAATCAATGCAGTTGGCCTTTCGTTCGATCAAGGGGCAATGCCCTTTCACCCAATCAAAGGCCAAAGGCCATTTTCAGTAACCACCACATTTTTTACAAGTGTACGCACCCGATCGTGGCACGATATTCGATAAACGATCCAAACGGTTCCACTTTTCCTATAAATACCCCCCCTTTTGTTCCAAAACCCACACAATCTGATCTAAAGGCTCTAAGTTGGAACCATTGTTTCATACCTGAGCCATTTTGGTCTAGATTAGCATTCGGGGACCCTCCGTAAGTCTTCTTTCGTTCTTTTATTCGCTTTTCGAGTCCGAAAGTCAACGTTTTGTTGACTTTCCGCATTGACTAGCTTATGGTCGATGCGAAGTTCATGGAACTTCATAACGTGAGCGTGATCACGATGGTTATAGTCCGTAGTGACTATACCTACTGGTCACCACGTTATCTAGGCTCAGTGACGAGTCGTAGTTTCGGCCAAAATGCGCACTCTTGCGTATTTTGTAACCAAACTACTCGTGAGCATCAAAGCCGTTTGTTTTGATGCCAAACCTGTTTTCTAAACTTAGTTAAGCATGTTCTAACATGCTTAGCTCGTCACTTTTAGTTTAGTGCTTATATAGGGTCGTAAGGTAAGCGATCTAAACAATCGCTTATACTTTCGAACCCGACCCATTTGGTCGATCATTAGGATCCGACCAAACACATTAGGTGACCATAGCTATAACCTTCTGAGGTTATACCTTGTGGTCACGAAGTTAGGCGTTCCAGACGCGTTCTACGCGAATGACGCGTTAGGGTAGCATAAGCTACCTAAACGGGTCGTGATGGACCGTAAGCACTTAGGTTAACTTTCATTTTAGTATGTAGGCTTTGTTAAACCATATTACACGAGTCTCCATACTCGTTTGGTTTACGAACCCGCGTACTATCCGATCCTTCCGATTTGGTCCGGTATATTAACATAGCTACCTATTAGGTGTCGTTTGATATCCCGTGATCTTTAGCATTATCTGGTTATTATACAAGAACTCCAAAGCAATCTCAGGTGAGTACATTGAACCCCTCTTTTACTGTTTTCCAAACTGTTTTGGGGTGAAACACATGTGCCTATCTGTTACTTTCATGCTTTCCATGTTTTCACATCGTATATCTGCTATGCTTATTAGTACATTATAGTACATGATTTCATTACATTTTATGCTATGTATGCCCATTGTGTGCGTACTTAGTACATTGATTTACATAACATTTCTGTTGCATATGTTTACTCAGCATATGGACACATTGATTTACATGAACATTTCTGTTGCATATGTTTACTCAGCATATGGACACATTGATTTACCTAAACATTTCTGTTTCATATGTTTACTCAGCATATGGACACATTGATTTACATGAACATTTCTGCTGCATATGTTTACTCAGCATATGGGCACATTGATTTACATAAACATTTCTGCTTCGTATGTTTACTTAGCATACTTAGTACAATTGTTTACATCACATGCCTTCATTTTGTTATGACATTTGGTTTGTTTAACATGGGACAATACATTCATTAACATTAGCTACGCCGTTCGTTAGTAGGTAGTGGTAACATAGGAATTGACAACTCCCATTCCTGAAGTCCTGGGTTTGATAGGACTGGAAGGAGTGACCGAATTCGATATACATAACTTAGATGAACCTTTAATTTGTTTGAGGGTTTATCGCCGCAGTCTCAAGGCTTGGATGTATGCATAGTTTACAATACCGCATAAATGTTAATATCAGAAGAGCATGCATTGTTCCGCAAAACCTAACGTTGATTTAAACCATGTTTTACTTCAACACCTTGTTTTGTGCATTTTACATATGGTTTAAGCTGATACATTTCGCTTACCATACAAGATATATTTTGGGTACACATTACATAATTTACATTGAACATAAACACGTTGACATTGACATACACATTTGGTGGTTTACACTGAACATAAACATTTGACATGGTTTACACAATAACACTTGACATTTGGTTTATACATTAACATGTTTACATTGATGGTTTGGTTTGAGTAAGTGATTAAGTAACGAAACGTGTGTAATATGATACAAGCATGGTGGATACGCCGCTGGTACTTCCTATATATAAGTGTTTGTATGGTATTACACATCGTAGCGTTATTTGAATCATTTCATTTTGAGACATAGAACACTTTATACAAATAACACGCTTCTCACAAGACATTGATTTGCAAACAACTTATCTTATTCAACTCATTTTACTTGGTTACTCGTTTAACCTTGCACTTATCCATACATATCATCTGATATTATCGTTTTTCAAATAATTCACAAGACAAAGCAAAATACGAGGTTCATGACTAACATTTTCTCAAACATAAGTCATGAGTCCCATTTTCACAAAAACTATGTATCTCACAGGCATTTTTATGCTGACGTACCTACTTTCACATGTGTTTTCAGGAGCTGTTCCATAGGACGATGAACATGACACTAGGGCGGACCTGTGCCTTAGAGACTAAAAACTGAAGATAGAACTAGAATAACTGTGTTTTGAATTCTGTACTTCCTTTTAAGACAATGTAACACCCTTGTTTAATAAATAAAATGTAACTTTAATTTCCATGGTTGTATAACAATTAATTCTGTCCACAACACTCCCCGGCGTTTCCGCCGCGGTTGCATGTTATACGCGGCCGGGGTGTGACAGAAGAGTTGGTATCAAAGCCATTGGTTATAGGGAATTAGGTTATTAGTAATGCTTTGACCTAGACTATAACTTTCTAGGACGCTAACACAAGTTATCTTGTGTTTAGAGTTTAAAACATGCACATCACCTATCCTTAGGTGATAACCACAACGGGAACTTCGGTTCCGAATCCGCTTTGAAAATTAATCATCTGTTCTAGGATGATTGATTACTAGGTTTTGAACCCTCTGTTATATGGTTTTGAACCTCTTTGGATTTCAAAAATCCCGTCAAAGTTTTGGGTTAATAGTGTGAATACGTGCGAACTGGAAGAGTGAATGCCTGTACCCTGGGTTTTTTCTGTCTAAGGCTAGAGTGTTCGTACAAATCCACATAATCGGACCAGTCACTCTTACCTGGGAACTCTTGGGGTGAGTGTTCACTTATAGGCGAGCATGTCTTCGCGATACACTAATTCTGACCCATTCACTTTGACTAGACATTTCATGTCGCTTGGTTGCTTTGCAATGCATTACCGCCATCTTTGCTTTTGATAATATTGCTTCATCTCATTCTCTTCATCCAATCATCTCACTCGTTTCATTTCATGTTTTTCTCTTCTAGAATGCCTCCTCGACGCGACAACCAGATAGCTACTGCCGAGCTGGCGGAGATTATTGCGCAGCAGATGGCTGCTCAATTCCCGAATCTCTTTGCTCAATGGAACCAGGCCAACAACAACAACAATGGTACATGCAAATACAAGGATTTTAGCTCGGCTAAGCCACTCAAGTTTAGTGGTTCTGAGGGAGCAACTGGGCTTCTTCAGTGGTTCGAGAGCATCGAGAACACTTTCCGTCATGTGCAGTGTCCTGACAATCGCAAAGTCGAGTTTTCTCCGAGTGTGTTTCAGAAGAGGGCTCTTACGTGGTGGAACGGGGTTATGAGAGATCAAGGTGCAGAAGTTGCTCTAGCTCAGACATGGGCTGAACTGAGAGCTCTTATGATGAGGGAGTTTTGTCCTCGTCATGAACAACGAGCGTTGGAGAAAGAATTTGATGTTTTGAAGCAAGATAGTGGCGAGCACAGGGCTTATACGGATAGGTTTGAGGAGTTGAGTCTTCTTTGCCCGACTATGGTTACCCCACTCGATAAGGCCATCGAAAGGTACATCGACGGCCTACCTGACTCAGTACAAGACATCCTTACTGGTAGCAACCCTACCACACTCCGTCAGGCAATCGAGTTATCAGCGACACTGACTGAGTCGCAGATTCGAAAGAATAAGCTACACAGGAAGGGTCACAAGGGCAAGAAACAGTCGGCTGACAAGGAAGATAGCAAGAAAGGTCAAAACAAGAAGGGAAAGGATTCTGGTTCCTCAAGGGGGTCAAGGAAGCGTAAGGCTTCCCAAAACTATGCTGTCACTGCCCAAGCTAACCAGGCAGCTCCCAACCAGCCTCTAGCGAAGAAGCCCTACTCAGCCACAATATCAGTGCCGTTTCTGTACTAACTGTGGGAAGTCAGGTCATCTTGCCGATGTTTGTCGGTTTGCTCAGAATCGCGCAGTTCAGGACCCTGCTCAACAAGTTGCTCAGCAACAGGGTCAGGCTGCACGACCAAACTACCCACCAGGTGCTTGTTATAACTGTGGGGATCTGACCCACTACAGAAATCGGTGTCCAAGGCTAGCAAACCAGAACCAGAATGCAAACCAGAATCAGGCTCAGGCTCGAGGCCGAGTCTTCAACATGAATGCCCAAGAGGCACAAGCAGACAACGAAGTGGTGAACAGTACGTTCTTTATTAATGATCAGCCAGCATCTGTTCTTTTTTATTCGGGTGCCGACAAGAGTTTTGTGTCATTGTCTTTTGAGACAATGCTTCGCGTGTCTAGAACGAAACTAGGTAAACCTTTGACAGTAGAGGTTGCCAGTGGTGAACCCATTGTTCTTAATTCTGTTCTACGCAACTGCCAGTTGAACCTTAACGATCATATTTTTCCTATTGACCTCACGCCAATGCAACTTGGAAGCTTCGACGTTATTGTGGGAATGGATTGGTTATCTAAGCATCGCGCAGAGATAGTCTGTTCTGAGAAGATTGTTCGTATACCGCTGTCGACAGGCGAGATCCTACAGGTTCGTGGTGAGAAGCCTGCCGGTGGTCTCAGACTTATGTCTTGTTTTAAAGCACGGAAGTATCTTCGGAAGAACTATGTGGCTTTCTTAGCACATGTTACAGCAGATAAAGGCAAGGGTAAGACTATTTCAGATATTCCTGTCGTTCGGGATTATTCTGAAGTTTTCCCTGAAGAGTTACCTGGTCTACCTCCAGCACGCCAATTCGAGTTCCGTATTGATCTTGTACCTGTTGCAAATCCCATAGCCAGAGCTCCATACCGTCTTGCACCGTCTGAGATGCAAGAGTTATCTAAACAGCTTCAGGAGCTCTCCGACAAAGGTTTTATCCGTCCTAGCTTTTCACCTTGGGGTGCTCCCGTTCTTTTTGTAAAGAAGAAGGATGGATCTTTCAGGATGTGTATCGATTATCGTGAGCTTAACAAGCTCACCATCAAGAACCGATATCCCCTACCTCGCATTGATTATCTCTTTGATCAATTGCAAGGCGCTTCTTATTTTTCAAAGATTGATCTGCGATCTGGATATCATCAACTTCGGGTGCATGAAGAAGATATTCCCAAAACAGCTTTCCGTACTCGTTATGGACATTATGAGTTCACAGTCATGCCATTCGGTTTGACTAATGCTCCTGCTGTTTTCATGGACTTGATGAATAGGGTCTGCAAGCCTTATTTGGATAAGTTCATCATCGTTTTCATTGATTACATTTTAATATATTCTAAGACGCGAGCTGATCATGAGCAACATCTTCGTCTTACGTTGGAACTCCTAAAGAAAGAGCAACTTTTCGCCAAATTCTCCAAGTGTGAATTTTGGCTTAAAGAGGTTCAATTCTTGGGATACATTGTCAACGAACAAGGTATTCATGTAGATCCCTCCAAGATCAGCGCGATTAAGGATTGGGATACGCCTACTACCCCTACTGAAGTTCGTTCTATTCTTGGTCTAGCGGGTTATTACCGCCGCTTCATTGAGAATTTCTCAAAGATTGCAGTTCCTCTAACTGGTCTAACTCAGAAGAACAAGCCCTTTGATTGGGGAGTCAAGCAAGAGGAAGCGTTTCTGACTTTGAAACAAAAGCTTTGCGACGCGCCTGTCCTAACATTGCCTGAGGGCAATGATGATTTCGTCGTTTATTGCGATGCATCTAAATTAGGTCTTGGCTGCGTCCTGATGCAAAGAAACAAAGTCATAGCATACGCATCAAGGCAGCTGAAGATACATTAGAAAAACTACACCACTCATGATCTTGAGTTGGGTGCAGTTGTCTTCGCTCTTAAGATCTGGAGACACTATTTGTACGGTACAAAATGTGTGGTTTTCACTGACCACAAAAGTCTTCAACATATCTTCAATCAAAAGGAACTCAACATGAGGCAAAGACGTTGGGTTGAACTTCTAAACGACTACGACTGCGAGATCTGCTACCATCCCGGTAAGGCGAATGTCGTAGCCGATGCATTGAGTCGCAAGGAACGTACTAAGCTTCATTGTGTACGTGTCCAATCTGTTATTCAAACCGATATCCAAGCTCGTATTTCTCAGGCTCAACAAGCTTGTGTTTCACAAGGTTTGATGGATAAGGAATTTCCTTATCACATAACACCTGCTCTGGAACTGAAGGACAATGGATCATATTACTTCATGGACCGTTTGTGGGTCCCAAGCCAAGATGATCTTCGTACCTTGCTTATGGATGAAGCCCATAAGTCTCGTTACTCTATTCATCCAGGCTCAGATAAGATGTATAAGGATCTTCGTATGCAGTATTGGTGGCCTGGTATGAAGAAAGACATTGCCTTATACGTATCCAAATGCCTTACTTGTCTTAAGGTTAAGGCTGAACATCAGCGTCCTTCCGGATTATTAGAGCAACCGGAGATCCCAGTTTGGAAATGGGGAAACATTACTATGGATCTCATTACTAAACTTCCGCGCACAAAAAAAGGTCACGATGCCATCTGGGTAGTCGTGGATCGTCTTACCAAGTCAGCGCATTTCTTACCAATCCGTGAGGATTTTTCGGCTGACAAACTTGCTCAAATCTATGTAGATGAAATTGTAGCTCGACATGGTGTTCCTTTGAACATCATTTCTGACAGAGATGCTCGTTTCACTTCTCATTTTTGGAGAACCATGCAATCTGCTATGGGGTCTCAACTTAATCTGAGCACAGCTTATCATCCGCAAACGGATGGTCAATCTGAAAGAACAATCCAGACACTGGAGGATATGCTTAGAGCTTGTGTGATCGATTTTGGTGGTAGTTGGGATTCACATCTTCCGTTGATTGAATTCTCCTACAACAACAGTTATCACTCCAGCATCAACATGGCTCCTTTCGAGGCTCTCTATGGTCGAAAATGTCGTTCACCAGTCTGCTGGAATGAGATTGGCGAGGCTCAACTTACTGGACCTGCCCTCATTTTAGAGACAACAGATAAGGTAAAGAAAGTTCGTGATAACCTTCAGACAGCTAGAAGCCGTCAGAAGAATTACGCGGACTTAAAACGCAAGCCCTTGGATTTTCAAGTCGGTGATCGTGTATTACTTAAGGTCTCACCTTGGAAAGGTGTGATCAGATTTGGAAAGAAAGGAAAACTTGCACCTAGATATGTTGGACCATTCAAGATCGTTGAAAGAATCGGCAAGGTAGCCTACAGACTTGAGTTACCTCCTGAACTTGGAAATGTTCATCCAACCTTTCACGTGTCCAATCTCAAGAGGTGTTTAGCTGATGAGAACCTCCACATACCGCTTGACGAAATTCGTGTTGATAAAACACTAAAATTTGTTGAGAAACCGGTGGAAATCATGGAACGTGAAGTCAAGTGGCTTAAACGCAAGCGCATTCCTTTGGTCAAGGTTCGCTGGGAATCTAAACGTGGACCCGCGTTTAGTTGGGAACGTGAAGATCAAATGAAGGCGAAATATCCGCATCTTTTTCCACGAGTTTCCTCTAAATAAATTTCGGGACGAAATTTCCACAAGTAGGGGAGACTGTAACATTTGTGCTTGTAATCATTGTGAACAGTTCAATTATCAATAAAATAATGTTAATTGATCCCAATGTTTGTTTGGTTGTGTTTTACATTTTTCATGTTTTGACTTTTGTTCAATTTCAAACTCTACATCGCTTTCTGGAGCATTATACGCAAACTGGTGCGTAAACGTACTCAGTTTAATGCGAAAAATACTCCGGAACATCAACATATACTCAACATACCTTAAATAACCTTTACATAACTTAGAAATAAGTTTTAAAGGCTTTGGTATGGCAAAAACAAGATAATTCGCTTACAGGGACAAAACTTGACAAACTGTAAAAGTATGCCAATTTGAACTGTAACGAACATTCCGGAACATGTCCATAAGTTAAACATACCATAAATATCCTTTACATAGCTTAGAAATAGGCTTTGAGGGGTTTGGTATGCCAAAACAAACTTTTGGATCATTCAGGGGCTAAGAGTGTCAAAAAGTGCACAAGTTTGCACTTTCGCGCATAACTTACGTTCTGGATACATCCGGACTTCCAAAAATTTATGTAAGCATCCTTATATTATGCCTTAGTGTTTGGCATAAGAAAAATCCATTCTTCGTGTCATTTGGATCGTCTTTCGCGCTTATGCGCATTCCGTCGTAATTAAGCGAACATCGCGTTCGTACGACCAAACAAACCAACATCCGGAACATTTTTGAGCATGTTTCATGTCCACAATGTTTAGGCATCATTTTAGGGCCTTAAAGTTGGCTTTTCGGGCCTTAGAAGTGTCGGAAATGGCTTAAACACGCAACAGGGACCAAAACTGCAAATTCTGAAAGTATGTGCAGATCAGAAGCTTCAGGCGGCCCGCGTGAGTTTTGCCTAAATGTTGAGGCGGGCCGCGTGAGACTGTCAGACCAGATTCAATGTTTCTAATCAATGCAGTTGGCCTTTCGTTCGATCAAGGGGCAATGCCCTTTCACCCAATCAAAGGCCAAAGGCCATTTTCAGTAACCACCACATTTTTGACAAGTGTACGCACCCGATCGTGGCACGATATTCGATAAACGATCCTAACGGTTCCACTTTTCCTATAAATACCCCCCCCCCTTTTGTTCCAAAACCCACACAATCTGATCTAAAGGCTCTAAGTTGGAACCATTGTTTCATACCTGAGCCATTTTGGTCTAGATTAGCATTCGGGGACCCTCCGTAAGTCTTCTTTCGTTCTTTTATTCGCTTTTCGAGTCCGAAAGTCAACGTTTTGTTGACTTTCTGCATTGACCAGCTTATGATCGATGCGAAGTTCATGGAACTTCATAACGTGAGCGTGATCACGATGGTTATAGTCCGTAGTGACTATACCTACTGGTCACCACGTTATCTAGGCTCAGTGACGAGTCGTAGTTTCGGCCAAAATGCGCACTCTTGCGTATTTTGTAACCAAACTACTCGTGAGCATCAAAGCCGTTTGTTTTGATGCCAAACCTGTTTTCTAAACTTAGTTAAGCATGTTCTAACATGCTTAGCTCGTCACTTTTAGTTTAGTGCTTATATAGGGTCGTAAGGTAAGCGATCTAAACAATCGCTTATACTTTCGAACCCGACCCATTTGGTCGATCATTAGGATCCGACCAAACACATTAGGTGACCATAGCTATAACCTTCCGAGGTTATACCTTGTGGTCACGATGTTAGGCGTTCCAGACGCGTTCTACGCGAATGACGCGTTAGGGTAGCATAAGCTACATAAACGGGTCGTGATGGACCGTAAGCACTTAGGTTAAGTTTCATTTTAGTATGTAGGCTTTGTTAAACCATATTACACGAGTCTCCGTACTCGTTTGGTTTACGAACCCGCGTACTATCCGATCCTTCCGATTTGGTCCGGTATATTAACATAGCTACCTATTAGGTGCCGTTTGATATCCCGTGATCTTTAGCATTATCTGGTTATTATACAAGAACTCCAAAGCAATCTCAGGTGAGTACATTGAACCCCTCTTTTACTGTTTTCCAAACTGTTTTGGGGTGAAACACATGTGCCTATCTGTTACTTTCATGCTTTCCATGTTTTCACATCGTATATCTGCTATGCTCATTAGTACATTATAGTACATGATTTCATTACATTTTATGCTATGTATGCCCATTGTGTGCGTACTTAGTACATTGATTTACATAACATTTCTGTTGCATATGTTTACTCAGCATATGGACACATTGATTTACATGAACATTTCTGTTGCATATGTTTAGTCAGCATATGGACACATTGATTTACATAAACATTTCTGTTGCATATGTTTACTCAGCATATGGACACATTGATTTACATGAACATTTCTGCTGCATATGTTTACTCAGCATATGGGCACATTGATTTACATAAACATTTCTGCTTCGTATGTTTACTTAGCATACTTAGTACAATTGTTTACATCACATGCCTTCATTTTGTTATGACATTTGGTTTGTTTAACATGGGATAATACATTCATTAACATTAGCTACGCCGTTCGTTAGTAGGTAGTGGTACCATAGGAATTGACAACTCCCATTCCTGAAGTCCTGGGTTTGATAGGACTGGAAGGAGTGACCGAATTCGATATACATAACTTAGATGAACCTTTAATTTGTTTGAGGGTTTATCGCCGCAGTCTCAAGGCTTGGATGTATGCATAGTTTACAATACCGCATAAATGTTAATATCAGAAGAGCATGCATTGTTCCGCCAAAACCTAACGTTGATTTAAACCATGTTTTACTTCAACACCTTGTTTTGTGCATTTTACATATGGTTTAAGCTGATACATTTCGCTTACCATACAAGATATATTTTGGGTACACATTACATAATTTACATTGAACATAAACACGTTGACATTGACATACACATTTGGTGGTTTACACTGAACATAAACATTTGACATGGTTTACACAATAACACTTGACATTTGGTTTATACATTAACATGTTTACATTGATGGTTTGGTTTGAGTAAGTGATTAAGTAACGAAACGTGTGTAATATGATACAAGCATGGTGGATACGCCGCTGGTACTTCCTATATATAAGTGTTTGTATGGTATTACACATCGTAGCGTTATTTGAATCATTTCATTTTGAGACATAGAACACTTTATACAAATAACACGCTTCTCACAAGACATTGATTTGCAAACAACTTATCTTATTCAACTCATTTTACTTGGTTACTCGTTTAACCTTGCACTTATCCATACATATCATCTGATATTATCGTTTTTCAAATAATTCACAAGACAAAGCAAAATACGAGGTTCATGACTAACATTTTCTCAAACATAAGTCATGAGTCCCATTTTCACAAAAACTATGTATCTCACAGGCATTTTTATGCTGACGTACCTACTTTCACATGTGTTTTCAGGAGCTGTTCCATAGGACGATGAACACGACACTAGGGCGGACCTGTGCCTTAGAGACTAAAAACTGAAGATAGAACTAGAATAACTGTGTTTTGAATTCTGTACTTCCTTTTAAGACAATGTAACACCCTTGTTTAATAAATAAAATGTAACTTTAATTTCCATGGTTGTATAACAATTAATTATATCCACAACACTCCCCGGCGTTTCCGCCGCGGTTGCATGTTATACGCGGCCGGGGTGTGACAGCTACAACAGCCTGAACTTCCTGAATGGAAGTGGGAATGCGCAACTATGGATTTTATTACCAAGTTACCCAAGACAAAGAAAGGAAACGACACAATATGGGTTATAGTCGATAGACTGACTAAGTCAGTTCATTTCTTACCCATCAAGGAGACTTATAGCTCCGACACATTAGCCCAGTTATACGTTGATAAGATAGTAGCCCTGCATGGCATACCTGTGTCTATTATCTCGGATCGAGATACTAGATACACGTCTCATTTCTGGAAAAGTTTCCAGCAATCTTTGGGCACACGTTTGAATTTTAGTACGGCTTACCATCCTCAGACAGACGGTCAGAGTGAGCGTACTATTCAAACGTTAGAAGACATGCTGCGTGCATGTGCTATCGATTTAGGTGGTAGTTGGGATAAGAACCTACGACTAATCAAATTCTCCTACAACAATAGCTACCATAGCAGCATAAAGGCTGCGCCTTTCGAGGCATTATACGGTAGAAAGTGTAGATCGGCTGTTTGTTGGGCGGAAGTTGGAGAGGTCCAATTATCAGGACCAGAGATAGTCTTCGAAACAACGAACAAGATTGTCCAGATTCGAGAACGTCTCAAAGCTGCCCGTGATAGGCAGAAAAGTTACGCTGATCCAAAACGTAAGGATTTTCACTTCGAGGTAGGTGAAAAAGTGTTGCTAAAAGTATCACCCTGGAAGGGGGTGATGCGCTTCGGTAAGAAGGGCAAACTGAGCCCGAGATACATAGGACCTTTTGAGGTTATCGAACGTGTCGGGTCAGCTGCCTATAAGTTGAACTTACCAGAAGAGCTCAATGGAATTCACAATGTGTTCCACATCTGCAATCTAAAGAAGTGCTTCGCTGATGAATCATTGGTGATCCCACACACAGATGTGCATATAGATGAGAGCTTGAAGTTTGTGGAGAAGCCTTTGTCGATTAAAGACCGACAGGTGAAAAAGCTTCGAAGAAAACATGTACCTATAGTTAAGGTTAAATGGGATGCCCGGAGAGGTCCCGAATTCACGTGGGAAGTTGAATCCACGATGAAAGAGAAATACCCTTATTTATTTGAGTAAATCTCGGGTCGAGATTTATTTTAAGGGGGTGAGGATGTAACACCTCGAAATTTTGTGTCCAATAATGTGTTAACACGTGTCATTAGTTTACACGTGGCATTAGATATGAAATAAAGGGCTAAAGTTGACAAACCTTGAAAGTATGTAAATTCAAGAGTTATAAATGCCAACAAAGGGTAAATATACTGTATAGTAAACCTAAAACGATGCTCGTACCTTCAAACGAATAAATCATGGATCGTACGGAAACGAAACGTGGAAGAAAGTGAGAGATTACAAGCTACAGGGGTTAACTGTGTCGACATGTTTAATTATACCTCTGAGTGACCCTTTGACGAACCCGAGGCTTTGTAACAGTAAAATACGCTCACTATAATGTACTATATAAATTCCGCGAAATTCCGTTTTAAAACGAGAAAGTTATGATCAAATTCGTACGAGAGGGGTTAAAAGCGTCAACAGTGAAAGTTAAGGATTTCCGGATGGTAATTAAACTAACCAGGGACTTAACAGTATGGGTAAAAGGCACGAGGCCCTTAGTTGTAATTAACCGAGGGTCAAATCGCAAAGTTACCCCTTCAAACCCGAAAGGTCAGGTTATTAATTACCGAAGATTTCGTTAATCATTACAAAAGATTTAAAAAGATTTAAAAACAACCCTTATGGACCGCAAAGGTCCTGCCTTACGGACCGTAAGGGGGTGAAAGATTTAGCTTGTCTCTGCCACAGGCTTACGGACTGCAAGGCCCAAGCCATACGGTCCGTAAGCGACGCCCAGTAACAGAAACATAGGCAGATTCAATGATTGGGCTAGTAAACGATCTTGTGAGCAATCAATGAAGCATGGGCGCCCTCTACTTGACCCCTAGCACCTTAGGACACCTGCCAATCATCCATGAGCAATGTAGGATGTGTTGTAATGATCTTGTGCACCAAACTTTGCTATAAAAAGGCCTTCATAGTGCATAAGTGAAACACACCTCAAACACTGCTCTCAAGTTCACTTCTAGAGCCCTCAAGTGTTCTTCTATCATCCTAAGTCATGCACAACCTTCTGTAAGTTGTCTAACCCTTTTGTGGTTTAGTTTTGCTTTGTTTTCGCTTAAAAGTCAAACCGTCGTAACTAACGGTTGACATAACGGTTAATCACAAATGGTCCAGTGATTAACCGAATCAAAAGTAGTTATAAGTTGGTATTTATGTGGGTAATAAACCCCTAAAAGGGTTCCCCCTGATCACCACTCTAACTAGTTCAAATGTCGAGTCAAACGTGTACTTAAAAAGTCAACAGAAAGCCATTTTGCGATTTTACGCATAATCTGTAATGTAGATGATATGCAACCTGTTTAAACACTCATAAAATATGATAATAAGTGTATTAACAAGTCTAAGCTTGTTTGATTCGGCCATTTGCTATATTGACCCGGTTCGGAGCCGAAAGTCGCAAAAGTTTGACTTTTGCTTTGACTTCAGTTCTGACCCGTTAAAGTTCGATTTAGATATGCCTTAGGACTCTCTTAGGACCAGGTTACAAGATGGTATAAACCTCTGTGACCGGTTCGTTGTTTGTCCGAGTCTTTTACGCATTTCCGTTAATTGCTTAAAAGTTGACCGTAACGCCCTTATCAAAATAAAACGAGTATTTCGGACACGTGAAGGGACCATAACCTTGCTTACTAAATTCTAAGCATGTCCCTAAAATTTCATGTCAATCCGAGGTCCAGAATAGGAGTTATGCTAAATAGCGCAAATTGCGAAACTTTAGTAATTAAATAGCGCAATTAGCATAACGCCTATCTAAACCCGGATTTCGACACCAAAACTTTTACTCACTGATGTAAAATAATATTTTGGGATTTTTAAAGATTTTTAATTATTTTTAACCTGCTCATAACCTGCGGTTATGGCTACGGTTCGGTAAATACCGAATATGCCCTTTTTCGGCCATAACTCGAGTTCTACAAGGTCTTTTGACCCGATTCCAGTTGCTTCTGATTTTAAATAATAAATAAAGTATTTTAGACTTTATAAACTGTTCAGGAAACTCAGATTTCCTGTAGAACTCTAAAACCTCTTTTAAAAGTCTTTGAAATGACCGAAAAACCCCTACGGGGCGTATAATGAACTTAAACTCGTTACGGGCATTATGGAAGGTATCCTGCTGATACCACAACCTCTTTAAAGTATATTGACTTAGGAACACAGCGTAGGACTCTTACGGTTACCCGTTACGCCTTTTGCGCGCGCGGTTCGGCTTATGTAACTAGTTTACATAAATTAGCCGATACGGGTCAAACCATATCGTTTTGACCCCAAAATCCAGAGTGTGATTATTAAACCCATATAAAACAAGCCTTCATACTTGTTGGGTCAGAATCACATTCCATTCCCGGTTTTCGCCTTTCACGCAATTAAACCGTATCTATCCTTTGAAACTGACCGGTCAAGGCTACGGCCAATATAAAGACCCGTTAGAATTCTAATAGGTTATTTTAAAACCTTCGTTCCAGAATAGGAGCCCAGTAAAAGCTATCTATGATTTAATCAATTAAGGACTATACTTGCAAAGGTAAATACTTTTAACTTATTTTCCGTATTACGGGCTTGGGGTACGGTATCTAAAATACCGCTTGGTCGGGCAATTGACCCCAGCTCATTTGTAGTTGGGTATTATCAGTGTGACCCGTTTAAAAATTTGTTTTGTTGGCTTAACGCCTTTGGGGGCTTAATGACCATGTCCCGGATATCCTTGGCATCATTTTACAAAATGGCCACGACCTCGACATCCGGGTGTAGGCGTACACCCGGCATTGTGTCTATATTAATTAAAGGTGTAACCGTTGGTTTACCCACCTCGGTTTTACGCTATGTGGTGTGTCTATTAAACTTTAACCCGGCACGACCCGGGCGACCGAACGCATAGCAAGCATGTAATTCTTTACAAGATTTATTTATAAATTATCCCAAGTTATAAAAGAGTTTGTGCCTTGTGCATTCAAATCAATTTTAATAAACATTTTACAAAAGTGTCGGTTGAATGTATTTACCAGTGTAAACTGACGTATTTTCCCAAAAAGATTAACTGCAGGTACTAAACGTAATCGGCTGGCTATAGCTCCTTAGCGTCTTAAAGAGTCTCGCAAGCTTTTGATGCCTTGTCTGTTGAACAATACTTTTTATTATTTTGATCCCCCTGTGGATACCATTCGACTATTTGTGATACATTCGATATTACAATCAATGGTTGAATTATATTTATCTTTATGCTTCCGCTGTGCATTCATATAATTGTGTGGTTTGACTATATTGTTGCCAACTACGTCACGGTAATCCCCCACCGGGCTCACCGGTGAGACACGTGGAAATCGGGGTGTGACAGAAAGTCTACAAAATGATTTGTTTTCTGAAAACCATTTGTAAACATAACAACTTCATAAATTCTCTCCCAAACCTGTTCTTCATGTTTAGTACTTGAGATTTCGAAAATCAGCTTTTCAACACCAGTTGTCGAAAATCTTTTTGGATTTTAAAAATGTATGCTAAAACACACTAAAATCTTTTTGGATTTTTGAATAAAAGAAAATGCAGAAATGAAAAATTTACAGATAATATTTTTGTGAGTTCGTGCAAGAGGATCATATCAGTTTTAAGACATGTCACCAACACCGTTAAGCTAGATTTCATTTTAAGTTCTAAACAATTCACCTAGATTATCAGTATGTTTGTCCACTTAAATTTTCACACAAACTTTAACTGTTTTGAGATACGCAATTAATGTCTTAATTATTTAAACTTATTCGCGTGTCCTACTACTTGAATATACTCCCGTATCCAGATCCCAATTTTCAGTCTTACAGGTGAGTATACCACAGATGATATCTGTAAAGGGGTTAAATTGCGAGGGCCGTGAGAGCTCAGGTCGATACTTCCGTATACGCAGAGAGATGACGACTTCGACTTTCGGTGTGTCCCCTTTAGAGGATCTTTCTTCAACAGCAATGATTATCAATTTTATTGTTTAATCATTTTTGCTGAGGGCTTTTGCTGTATTTCAAGCATTTTGCAGAAAGTATTATACGGGGACTAGGTCAGTACTTCGATACAGCAGAAGTCCCGGTATAATACCCCAGATATCACTGAGCATAAAGACCTAGTATCTCAGAATAAGGGACCTTTCAAACAAGATTTCAGGGGTTACCTATATATCTAAGAAATTGTTCCCCACGAATTAAGCTTCATTCAAACTTGCTTAGGTTTATATCTCGACACAATTTACTAAATGTGTAAAAACCTACTAACACATCCACAGTGAGATTGTTTATTACATTTTTAACTTTACATATCTTTAGCATGTTGTGATAGTCCACTGATGTACTATCATTTCCTCTTTTATGCAACAAAAACTCATTTTTTTATTTTATCATGTTTTTGGCTTTTTCGAGTTTTCTAATGTTTTTGGATTTTCTGAAAATTCTTACTCCCCCTAAAATTCAAAAACATTTAAAGAATATTGAAAAATAAACTATACAGAAAATGACAACTGAAATCGAATTGCCTTAATTCTTCACCCCCTTGGCATAAACAATCAGAACTCCCCTCACAACAAACTATTTTCCCATTAAGATTTCAAAACACTTATGTTTGTTTTAATCAGAATGGTTTTTCCGGAAAATAAGTTCGTTTATCAACCACTTGTAGGTTATGAGGTCATTTCATCACATTGTTTACCAATCTTTTGAATGATAGTTAAATCAAGTTCAACTTAATGACCTTGATTAACCACTTGTAGAATCAATGATTGGACCATTTGAAGGATCAAAAACTAAATATTTCAAACCTGTTTTTCAACCAATTACCCTCTTGTCGGTTGAATTCTCAAGGTGCCGATTCCTACTCCACACTTACCCTCCTGGGAGTTCCGGCAATTCATACTTCTCAAAACAAATTTTAACAAACATTTTCAAGAAAGATGCCGATTCATGCTCCATGATTACCAACTTGGGAGCTCCGGCAAGTCAGGTTTTTATTCTTTGAAGAATATATCCACCCAAGCCTGACCAGCCTTGGGTGTAAAAATCTCTTCTTCATCATTGCTTTCAACAATCTTGTGAACACTTCTTTTGGTAGCATAAAATTCTTTGACACTTTTGGCCTTACCATTGACCATTTTGCCAAAAATGTGTTTCACATTTCCGTTGAAAGTCTTTTCAATATCAAATTTCTTCTTGTCAGAATAAAATTGATTTGAAATCTCACTTTCCCGATTTTAGATTTCAAATTTTTTACATTCAGTGGTGGAAAGTTCTCATCATCCACTGTCAAAACTGATTTTTCAACCTTTCTTTCAACACGTGGCTCCTCTGATTTTGTGGAATCAGATTCATCACCAGAACTATTACCTGAACCTTTCACAACCCATTTTTGATTTATCAAATTTTCTTTTCTTTTTAAAACATTCTTCGAACATTCACCCACCTCAAAGGTTGAATTTTCAAAGCCTGTAAATTTTCGGGTTGAAAGTTCAGTTTTCTCAACAACTTTCTCTTTCAGTTTACCAGAGACTTCCTGTTTTGGTTTGAATGTTTTGGGACAGTTTCTAGCAATGTGACCAGCAGATTTGCATTGGAAGCAGGTTCTTGTTTCAATCTTCGTTTGAACAACGTTCTTCTTCAGCTCTTCTTGCTTTTTGGCAAGGAATTCTTGATTCGTCTGCTTCCTGAAAGCTTGTTCTTTTTCAGCCTCTGTTGTTTTTCCTGAAACAAACACAGTTTTTGGTTTATAAACTTTTTCATTTTTATAATTTTTTGTTTGATTAAATCCAAGACCTTTCTTTTTGAAATTACGATTATGGTTTGACTTCTTTTGGAAATTATAACCATAATTGTAACCCATTTTCTTGTTAATTCTTTGTTGTTCTCTTGAAGTGTATTGTTTAGGTTTTCCGGAAAGATTTAAATCTTTTATTTCAGAAATATTAATTTCTGTGATTTTGAAAACCTTGTTAAGCATTTCAAGTTTAACACTTCTTATTGGAAAAGTTTCATCAAAATATAATTTGTCAGAATCTTTCAAAGTATATGCTACTTTGATCGGTTCGTCATTCAAATTAGATTTTGATAGCAAAAATTTCGTATCATAAACCCGTTTGTCCTTTTTGATTGTTGGCTTTGACGCATCGGACTCAGACTTTGACTCGGGTTTGAACTCCTGTTTTGACTCCTCACAGTCATCTTTATCTAACACCTGATCGACCACACTTTTTATCAACTTTGACTCATGATCAGTGTCGGAAGACGTGTACATGACATCAATATTTTCTGGCAAGTTATCTGATGGCCCAGACTCCCATTGTAAGTTAATTGCCTTTTTTACTCTTTCGGAATTTGGATTTCGTGGTGAATATCCATTTTCGACCGGGGGCGGACATCTAATGTAGACCACACTTGGTTTCTTACCAGAAATCTTCACTTCTTCTTCTCTTTTTGTCTCAAATTTCTTTTCTTCTGAAATCTTTACTTCTTCAAAAGTCTTCAAACTCTCCACAATTGGATAGATCCTGTCAACAACAAAAGTAGAACATGAGTAACTTTCTAATAAATTGTTGACTCTCTCAGTTTCTATTCTTTGTGTTGCCAGCTTCAACTCTAGATCAGCACACTTCTTTGTGTAGAAGTTGACATTATCAAGCTGTCTCAAGTAAGCTCCTTTGAGTGTATTCATTGCTACAGATTGTTCACAATTCGACTCAGTGTACTTGTTGATTTCTCTGTTCATTGTATCATATGATTCTTTCAATCTGTTAATGTTGTGCAGCAGTTCATTGTTTTGCTTGATCAAAGAATCACAGTTCAGACACTTTTCAGGAACTTTGATTGCTTCAGTATCAATTTTGATCTCAAACCTTGGAACTTCTTTGACTGTTCTGTTTGATTGGAAAAATTCATTTCTTCTCTTTCTCTCGGCTTCTGCTTCAGCTTTTAGTCTTTCTTCTTCTTCTTCCTCTTCTTCAATCTTTCTTCGCTTTTCTTCTGCAGCTTCCCTGACTTTTCTGCATTTTTCTGCCCATTTCAGATTGTAAGCATTAGCAATAAAAGCTTTAACATTTGACGCCTCTTTTGACATCTCTTTGGCCATGAACTCTTGATCTGGGCAAAAATTGTCCCAACTAAAACCTTCAGCCAACTTTTCATCTTCTTGATCTGCCAAACACACTTTGCTGTTTGTTGGAATGTAATTATCCCAACTGAAACCACCATCCTTTCCCAAACAAGCTCCTTTAGTATCTTCAATCACCCTTCCATGTGTAGTTTGTGCCTGATGCGGTGCTTGTTGTTGTTGTTGATACGGCTGTGGTGTGACTTGATGATAAATCGCCTTTTTGTGGTAGTCGTTGTTTCCGAAAGGGTTTTGAGCTCCATTCGCTTCTCGATTTGTGCACTCCCTCTTGAAATGCCCCTTTTCCCTGCAACGAAAACACATAACTTTAGACTTATCAAAACCTAAAGTTGACACATGAGCCTCGCGAAAATCATCTCTTCCTGTAATTTGTTTAAATTTCTCAGCACGTCTCAACACACTAGCCATGCACCATTTAATGTCCATTAATTCCATTTCCTCGGCATCGATTTGATCGTAATCCTCTTTCGTGAGCATTGGATTACCGATCCTACCTGCAACTAAGCCTCCGTAGGATTCAAGCGCGGTCACTAACAAAGACATGTGGCTTTTAGCAACTTCCTCAGTATAGTTCTGATCATTTTCCAGCTTTAAAGCAATGTTGCATTAAAGAACTTTGCCACTCTTTGTCGTAGTGAACTGTGGATCATATGTCAGAAATGTAGAGAATCCTGTTGTGCTGCTTGATCCCTGAGATGGTTTTTCAGAAGAATCTTTTGCATTGAAAGCTGTTTCAACTTTTGGAGAAAAATTTGTCTTTTCACTAACACCACTCTTGAAATACAGACTGATGTCTTGTTCTCCATCGTAGTTCTTCATCCTGTCTATCTTTCGCTGCTCCATCTCTTGAGCTTCCAGATGCTTGATGAAATCTCCCAGTGTTAGCTTTTTATATTTTTTTCTGTTGTTTCTTAGCATCATCAGAAAAGTTCCCCAGATTTCATGTGGTAGCGCATCTGCAAGTTTTTCAATCGATTCATCAGTATCCTTCTTAATACCAAGTTTTGACATATTTCTCACCAAGTTACAATATCTTTCGATAATTTGCTTGGTGTTTTCAGATTTCAAACCACGGAATAAATCAAATTCTTTCTTCATGAGCGACATTTTGTTTTTAAGCATATCATCACTTCCTACAAATTTTGCTTCCAATTCTGTCCAGATCGAATAAGCAGTTCCATCATGTTGAAGCAAGGTCAAAATGTCCTCTTTGATTGCTTGCTGAAGCAGACTTACCATCAATTTTTCATCTCTATATTTCTTTTTCTCCTCAGTACTCATTTCTCTAATTGTTTGCTGAATACCATTTGTTGTGGCTCTAACATATGGTTCTTCAGTGTGTTCCCACGCATCCAAGTGATAAGCTTCAACCCAATTACCAAATCGTTTGGACTAAGCATTGTAATCATCAATATCCATGAGCTTAGGCGGTTTCTGAGATGTCCCGGTTTCATTTTCAAGCAAAGCATTCTGAGTGATTGTAATCGGACTAGCAAAGGCATTGAAAATTTGTTGTCCATTGTTTAATATTTCAAAATTCACAAATTCCAAGTTTCAGGCGAAATCAGGTTTGGAGCGAAATTAACCAAGTGTTGTTCGAGCGAAATCCCAAAATTCCACTAGAGCGGAATTAGATGTAATGTTCAATTGGAGCAAAATCACAATTCTGATTTTGGAGCGAAATCAGAAGATGAACACCTTGGAGCGAAATTAGACTCAAATCTCAAGCGAAATTAAACTTGATGGTCAGCAGAAGCGAAATCAGCTTTGAACTTTGGAGTGGAATCAATTTTAGAGCGAAATCAGGTTGCAATCTCGAGCGAAATCATGCTGACGTCACTTATCCGAGATACATTTCGAGCGAAATTAAGTATAACTTAGATTTTAGACCGATTTTAGCTTTGAAAATTTCAAGGGTTTATCAAAACATGATTACGCATGATGTGTGTGAAATTGAGCTGATTTTACTGTGAAAAATTTTGAAATTTGAAGAAGAAGGTGTAGAAAACCAGAAAAACACAGCTGAAATGGCAAGAACTCTTCCTCCTGAGCTCTGATACCACTTGTAGGATCGTTTTCAGACCTGATTGAGTCGATCAGAAGAGTTCTTTGACAAAACAAGAGGCGGAAACTAATGTTTTGGTGCAATCTCAGCCGCATTCACTTTTAACTGTTGTTTTATTGATCAATGAATCAGTTACAAGCTCTGACAACACTTCGGCAGCACTTCGTGGTTCACCGGAAGACAATGACCTATATCTCACTACTGATTTCGCTCCTAAAGACCCTATTTATATGTGTTCTGATTTCGCTCCTACATACAATGACACCAGAAGCGAAATCATATGTTACAATCTCGAGCGAAATCAGGCTTAATACACTTTTGGGCGGAATTAGAATCAAGAGGTTTCGCTCCAGATGACAACATGACATTTGTAGCGGAATCACATACAATTTCAGTTTCTTGGATTCCGTGCCCTGTTCTATCCTACTCTACGCAAGACTCGAAACAAGACGTAGGCGACAGACGGATGCACCAACAACTAAAACCAGATGATTGTCTAGAAGAAATCAAAGCTTTAAAATGATTCGATTTTGGGTAAGATGCTCTAGTTAATGATCTTACTGAAAAATTTACTCTTTCTAGAAATGAGACTGCTAAACTTCAAATCTTCATAGATAAATGGAATATCAGTAAGAATGTGTTCTAACAGATTGTAAGTGTTCAAAGACCAAGCTATGTTAAATCAAGTGTTGGTTATATAGATAAGTTTGGTTAAGAACGAATGTTGTATAGTCCTACATTGATGAATAACTATGATCATGTCCCTACACCTCACCCTATGAATGATCTTATAACACTGATGCCTCTGATATAGAAAATGCAAGTTTAAAATCTGTTGAAGCGAGAGGAAGGATTGACTATGTGGATATGGTGATTGAAGAAGAAACTTATGATCTAGGTTTTCAGGATGATTGCGATAATTTCTCAAACATTTGTTTAAAGGGTCTATATATTCACACACCCAAAGGCCTATTTCCACACCCTTTAAGATGCCTCGTATAGGCCTAGGCGGGGTGTCTAGGGTTTTTGTCTCCTAACAGTACAACCTGTAACACGTCTAGTATAGGCCTAGATAGGGCGTCTAGGGTTTTTGTTTGCGACCAGATACCAAACCTCGTACCAGATCAATCAATCACATCAGACGGGGTGTCAAGGTCTAGACGATAGAGGAAGACGCCTCGTCTAGGCCTAGACAGGGCATCTTGAAGGCTGATTTGAGACTGATTTGACTATTTTTCTAGCATGTGATTAAAGTAACATGATGCGTATAGAGCTGTACGAGGCATACATATTGGAATTAAATAGGGACATGCAGAGCATTCTTCAACCATCGACATCTCTACTTCTTCTTTGCCTTCTATTTGATATCATTCAGGTGCTGAAATGTCATCATACTGGGACGATAACTATTTCTTTGGGTCGTATTCTGGCAAGTCATGGGTGCCCGAAGCCGTTCCGGTAACATTTATTAGCTTAAATTACTTGTTGTTTTAATTATTTACTATTGATGATGTCGTTTTTTAGGAGGAGACAGGTGTTCCTGATTCTAACGAGCAAGAGTAGGTTGTGTCTAGTGTACAGGTTATCAAAACATACCGTTTCTAGATTTGAACATGCATCCCCCTGTTGATGTGTGACAACTAGCACTTTTCCATGCATTCCGTACAATAATTAAACAGTAATCTGTGCTTTAATAAATGTGCATGATTTAGTTTACAAGACGAATGAAATTCTGATTATTGTTATATACATACAATGGCATTTCATGTTGCAAGACTTTTATCACTACTACATGCAACACAATATAGTTCTATTAATGCACAGAGCAGAGTTGGCACAGTTATCAGACAAACTAGAAGTACCGACGGGAGTTCAGTACTTAGACAGACATGATGTTAAGACACAAAATAAGCCCCATGACAAAGCGTTACACTAGTATAGTGTGTAGGAAAGTAGGGATTACAAAACTGCATCCCTAGTGATGACATAGGTACCGGAAAGTGCCAGAAACACACTAAAGCTGCAAAATCCTGCAGAAAATAAACAAATTCAGGAAAAATTCAGCTTTTAACATCTAAATATAATGCAGAATTATGATATAATGGTCCAGAATACATTCCTAAGTGTCGGGAATCAAAACTGTCATAAAACATGACATAAAGCAGACCTTATTTTACATCTTGCTTCTTGTTCTTCCCTAGCCTTGAGCTAGTAGTAAGATCATCTACACCATATTTACATCTTGTTTTGGTGGTTAAAGAATGATACAACTAATCTTGAAGAAAACTATGAATCATGAACATGAAACTTAAACATAAGCTTAAAAATCATAAGAAATCATGTTGTTATGTGTTATTATGCTTGTTGATTGTTGGTGTATATGATGTTAAACATCACATGATCTTGTTAGATAGTGATTAAATACATAATCTAGCAAGTTGAGAGGATGATTATATTATGATCATCCTTATGTAAAGCATGAACATGAAAGATTTAATGTTCTCTTGAAGTATGATGTGAATCTTATAAACATATGAATACAAGAGATATTTTTCAAGAAACCAAGTTAAAAATACAAGATTTACATAAGCTTGGTTCTTAAAGAAATTAACCACATTTTTAGTGGTTAATTAAGTGTAGAATCGTGTGTTTAACTAGAAAAACTCAAAAAGAAATATTTTTAGAAAATTTATTTACAAGTTGTAAACATCTAACTTCTTTAATAATGATGTTTTTAAATAAACAATCACACTTTAAATGGTAACTAAGCTTATTAAACACACTAGTAAGTTACTACAAATTTTTATGAATTTTCAAGTTCATGAAGTAGTGATTTATGCTTGATTTTGGCAAATTGGTAAGTGTTGATTGGTTTATTGTTGATTGTGGTGATTTATAAAAGAAAATGATATGCTTTGAAAGCATGGAAACCTCCATTTTTAAGGGGAAACTATGGCAAAATTTTTCTAAAAATATAACAATTAGAAAAATTATTTTTAAACAAATAATTACAAGTATATTTTAAACCATGAAATTTTATATAAAGTTTGCCATAATTTTTGTTACAAGATTATAAATATTAGAGGTTGATTTTTGTAAATAAAAGTGACTAAATATGTATTTAGGAAATATATATTTAGATGTCACCATGTGTGTGATTATTTGTATATTATGTGTATTAGTTATATTATTTTAGAACTTGAAATAATATAACTCACCAAAATACCAAAAAATTACAATCCAAAATATTACCAAAATTCCAAAAGAATGAATATATCTAAAATATTGGAAGAAACCGAACAAGGAATATAACTCACAAAAATATTCCGGAAATAAATTCATAAGTATATTTTGGTAATTAGTATTTTGGACACCAAGGAAACAAAAATATGATTTTTATAATAATTACAAAATATATTATATTTTTTGACAAGGAGAAAATATATTATTTTTGGGTAAGTAAAAATATATATTTTCTTGGAATTATTAGAAGATATATTATTTTTGAGAGGAAATATATATTTTCTTAAATAAACTTTGTACATATTATTTTTGGGTGAAAAATAGATTTGCATACATATTTTCTATGTTAGACTTGAAAATATATTATTTTTGAGACTTATATGAAAAATATAAAGATTTTTGCCAAGGAAAAATTATAAATAATTTTTCTATGTAATATTTCTTAAAATATATATTTTGGGAATATATATTGATGTATTTTTATTAGAAATATTATTCCGGAAAAGTTAATACAAAAATTAAGTATGAGATACTTAATAAACACAATAAAAATACGTATTCTCGTACGTATAATCACACACCGGAATACACCATCGATACTTGGCAAAAATATTGAAGGATAAGAATACGAATACAAAAACACCCATCCTTGGGAAGTTATACAAGTACAAATACATAAACTTGACAAGTTAAAATGTATTATTTTAACTAATATTCCAAAATTCATAAATATAATTTAAGTTAAAATATTTATTATTTTAACAAATAATTATATAACTTTGAATAATATTAAGGACATAAAGAAACGTAACTCAAAGACACTAATCAATACTAAGTCAAGGCACGACCCGCTCGTCTAATAGACCGTAGTACGTTGTAGGTAGTCGGGCACACTAGTAGCAGCTTGGGTTACGTCGAATTGAAGAACGCAAAACTGTGAGTTCATGTCCCCCTTTTCTCTTAACTGTTTTTGGTTTTATAACTCTCGGGGGTGGAATACATGTTACGAATGTTTAAATGGTATGATTTGGCTATGAAATAAACT
Source organism: Helianthus annuus (assembly GCF_002127325.2). Classification (NCBI taxonomy): domain Eukaryota; kingdom Viridiplantae; phylum Streptophyta; class Magnoliopsida; order Asterales; family Asteraceae; genus Helianthus; species Helianthus annuus. The sequence goes on along the minus strand of NC_035444.2, from coordinate 92,131,808 downwards.
ATTAGATCATGTGAACATAGATTGAATTTGAAATGCCATTAACTCTCATAAGAAATATGGACGAAGGTTAGATCTAACGGGTACGGCCGAGCCCCACTCATGGTCCTTGTGTGACCACTTTGAGTGCTTTGGTGTCCCAGTCGAGGTGATTCGACAACAGTCAAGGGTGATTTGACACAGTCAAGGTGAATTTGACATAGTTAAGGGGAATTCGACATAGTCGAGGGAATTCGACGAGGGTATAAGCCTACTCATATCGAGTGCTCCCTATGCCTTCACATACATTAATGTCCTTGCAAAACATTAATTTGATCTGTTCATAGACGCTTTTCATGCCTGTTTTCAAAGGAGTCTCTCAAATGTTTACAAGCATATCAGTACTCATACAAAATGCATGAACTCGCTCAACTTTTGTTGATTTTTTTCAAAATTACATGTATTTCAGGTAACAATTTGGATCTTGGGCGCTGGTGTTGTTTCTAGAAGTAAATTCCAAGTTTAGATGTCATCCACTTTTGTTGATTTGTAACTTAGTCGAAGGTTGTGTTGTTTGAAACTTAAATAACTGGTGTTTGTAATACTTTAAACTTAATGAATGGATGAACATCGTTTTCATCATATAGTTGTTTATTACGATTGAGTGCAATGGTATTGAACAAGTCACACATCATACGCTTCCGCAAAAGTCACGGTGTGACATGATGAAACATCCTCTGTAGATGACTCATACCATGCTGATGAACCATGTTATCCAGCGCAACAAGGGTATCCAGATTCTGGATACGGGTGTGAATATTCTTACATGCAACCACACTATCCGGATGGATACAGAGGAGACGTGGTCATCAGCAATTCATTTCCCCGAGCAATCCTTACAAAAGTTACAACGCATCACAGTCTTTGTACGTTCAACAAAACTATCCGGACAGTGGAGGATATGGTGGTGAGGCACCCCCCATCCTGGGCAATCCATACTTCACAAAGCAGGTATCAAATTTATTTACTTACGTTAGACAAGATAATAAATATAAAATCTAACCTAACCTATCGATGTTACAGGTTTTCAACTCTCTAGATGAACTAAAGAAATGGGCACAAGAAATTGCAAACGCGGATGGTTTCGTTATTGTGACCCGACGATCAAAGAAAATTGGGGGAAGGACCGGGAGGGTATGGCTCGAATGTGGCCGTGGTGGTGAGCACCATACTACATAACGGTTAGAAGAGCCAGAAGCAAAAAAACTGGTTGCCCATTTTACCTGTTGGCGGTGCGAGACCACCCGTACGAAATCTAGGGGATAAAAGGGGGAATGCCTGAACATAACCAGGAACTTTGTGAGGACCTGTTGGCCCACGCGTTTGTGCGAAGGTTTACTCCCAACGAATACAGACTGAGCAAGCTGCTGACAGCTCAAAACATTGAGCCACGCAAAATTTTCAAACGATAAGGAAGTCGGTATGACGCCATGCCATTTGTCCTGATTGTTGGTATGACGCCTACCAGCTGTTTGTTTTGTATCGCGCGTGCCGTTATCTGTAAAGAATAGAGTTATAACTTTTATAGGTGCTTGAGAGGATTAAGTCAATGTTGATGAATGTATGGAGCCATGTGTGATTGTAACGGATAGAGGCCTGGCCTTAATGAACGCGTGTGCTAAAGTATTTTCAAACGCCTCTAGGTATCTACACAGGTTTCACATACAACAGAATATTTGTAAGCACTGCAAGAGCGCCTCCACAGAAGAAGATTGGCTAAAATTTTTGTCATTCTGGGGGACATTGTGTGAGTCTCCATCGGTACCCATATACGAGTACCACTTGGGCAACCTTCAAAAGCGACTTGTGGAGTGCAAACGTTCAAGTAAGTTTTTTAATAACATATGACTCACCTATGTACATTTAATAAATTATTTTTACATTTTAGGGGTCTTTAAGTACGTGTATGATAACTGGCTAAAAGATTATAAGGAAATGTTCGTCTTTGCGGGGACTGATCAAAGTCGCAACTTTGGTCAGTGTACCACAAACAGAGTTGAGAGCCAACACACCAATTTAAATAGATACGTCCAAGATAGGAGCTCGCTGGACCATATAGTTGGTTGTGTCCAGGATATAGTTGAAACACAATACGGTGAAATAAGGATGAGTTTTTGAGAAAGTATCGAAAAAAGAATGAACCACCATAGAAACCCGTTGTTTGACCAACGTGGAAAAGTTTCCCAGACATCACTTGACTTGTTGAGTGGAGAGCTACTTAGGAAATTAGACATGTTGCAGCGCTTTTATTTGTAGGAACGTTTTCGGCCCTGAACGAGTCGATCCGAAGAGTTCTTTGACAAAACAAGAGGCGGAAACTAATCTTTTGGTGCAATCTCAGCCGTATTCACTTTTAACTGTTGTTTCTATTGATCTGCAAACGTTTTACATGGCTAACAACACTTCGGCAGCACTTCGTGGCTTACCGGAAGACAACACACCTAAAACTATGATTTCGCTCCAAACTACACAGCTATATATAGGCATTGCTATTCCGGGCGGAATCAGCATCACATGCTCGAGCGGAATTAGCAACTAACATTTTGGGGCGAAATCAGACTTAAACACTTCGGGCGGAATCAGGATGTTATGGGGTTTCGCTCCAAATAACAAGATGTCATTTGGAGCGGAATCACATCTAAATACAATTTTCTAGGATTTCGTGCCCTGATCTAGCTATCTCTACACAAGACTCGATACAAGACGTAGGCGACAGACAGATGCACCAACATTATTCATCATGTGGTTGCAAGATGTGGTACAGCTGTGGGTTGCCATGTGCTTGTAGGCTGGAAAAGTACGTACGCGCAGGTAATAATTGTTAAACATAAAACACTTGTGTGGTATATGTCCGTTAATCATGTGGCTTAAATTGTGCATTGTTTTAACCATGCAGAGCTTCTGATTCAACTCAAGACGTAGACATCTTCGGGCGGAATTATAACTTTCAACCATGTAAATTGATAGATGATGACATTGACGTGTTAGAAGAGCTCAATATTGTTAGACAACCATTAGAGTTGCACCCCCTTCTCAGAAAAAAAATATTGTTGTCAAATATTAAAGCAGTGTTGACTCCAACTAAATCAACCAAGAAACCACCGATTGTCCAACAAAATACTCATAGACGGCCAACAACAAAGCAAGTACAACAAAGGTTAGACGAGGTCACTTGTATAGACGAAGAATTGAGGAGAAGATCCTTTGATGATGTAAACACGTGCTTTGAAGGTTCCCAACAAAGTACATTTGATGTCCCCCGCCACATCTCATACGTTCCATCACAGGCCTCTCAACAGTCGGTCATAAGGTCTCAAAAACCCAAAGAAGGCCGAAGCCATTCAACGAGCTCTAAAAAGAAAGAGATATGAGATGATAACGGTTTTCCGTTAATAGTTGGGGATGAGAACGTGATTTTGTACTTGGCACGGGTCGTGCCCAGTCGCCTAGTTCAGCCTATAAATTTAGTCTTCAACCTTCCATTTTGTCTACTCAATTTTTCCCTCTCTCTCTCTCTCTAGATTACACTCTAATTATACTCCTTTCTACTTTGGTTTTGTAATCAAAGATTGTAAGAACACTTAAATATATTTTCAATCCTGTAATGTTTCATAAAATCCAAGAAAGTTTGTTAATGTCTATCTTAAAAGCCATGAGTGGCTAAGTTCTTTTGGTCACCCGGGAAAACAAACCCTTGATGGGTAGTTAACGGAAAATATTATGGATAACCTTAAGGTGTGTGTAAATGACATTAGATAACTAATCAACATAATGAAAGTGAATTTCTAAACTCTATATAACAAATAATCAACCTTGTTTTTGTTAAGTCTGACATTCATCTTTTCTATGTCTATATATTAATCAGCATGTTAATTTCTTGAAGAGGTTCAGAGGTTATGGTTCAGGATTTCGGGCTTGGTAATTCTTACCAAAATCTGATGGCATATAAGCATTGAATACTTGGTCTTTTTCATCTCCACTACTCTTGAGGAGATAACACCAAATCAGGAGGTCCATAGTGGTTGGTAGATTAGAACCCTTATGAGTGGTTCTTACTTAATACTAAACTAAACCCCAAAAAGGGGTACGTGTTGCTTCAACGGATTTACACGATGCTTATTTCCATTGTTGAGGGTTTGATTCTGGCATTGCGGATGGTCTTCTAGCTGCTTTTTCCAAAATTTTCTAGATGTAACGGTGCCCACAAAATGGTGTCCTACGACATCATGGAATTAACACATACATCTTTTACTTTCTTCAAAGAACGACTGTTGGTGGTTGTTTCACGGAGTACTTGGAATAACTTTCTAAAGAGGGGTATTATCTAGTAACCTTAACTAGAGCCATTTCATTTTCCATATAGTAATATTTTAGAAGTCCATAATCGATTAACTTAACGATAACATCAAGGTGGAGTTAAACCCAAGTGGCCCATTCTTAGAACTGTTATCAAATCAACTATCCTTTATTATTTAGGGGCTATTTGACAACTTCTGAATGGTTAAGTGATAAACCAGTAAAAGGTCTGAACCATTAAGAGCCAGTATAATGCTTAACCGTTCAGAGGTAAATGTTTGACCAATTCAGATTATAGGTCTTAACCATTCAGACTTAGTATAAAGCTTAACCATTCAGAGGCAAATGTCTGAACTATTCAAACATCTACTCGTGAAACAAACAGTCTGAACCCTTAAGTGCCGAACCAGTAAGAGGTCTGAACTATTAAGAGTCTGATTAAGAGCTAAACAAACAACCCCTTAGTTACTGTGTGCCCTTATATAAAATTATAAAATCAACAAAAATATCTCTTTTTATAGGTTTAACAAGACGCTAATAACATTCTGATACTAAAAATTTTGTATCCTTGGACGAATTTGGTATCTTACCATTACTATATTATGCCAACAATGGGTGCACTTGCCCGTACGTGTCATTTTGAGTGATAGTATCATATCGTGTTTATAAATTTAAGACTTGATTCTTGTAAAACTCGGCTAAAATTGATTATCCACCAAGACAACCGCTACCACCATTCGTGTAAGTACAAACCCCATTTTTTAATTGAAGAAAATAATTATTTTTATCTGTTTATATAGTGAATGTGTGTGTGTATAACATGTTTGATTATCTATGTGTGTACATTATGTGTAAGTAACATGATTATCTTGATTAAGTGCGATTGTGTGTATTGGTTTTGTTGGGTTCAAATTTGGTTTAATTTGTTAGATTATGTGTGATTGTGTGCCTTCGTCAGGTTCTAATATGTTTTGGTTCGATCTATTAGAACAATGGACTTTATTTAAGTTCATGATATTAGAGTCTCTAATCTTAGACTTGATGTGATTCATTGTCTTCATTATGTATTTTGCTTCACTAATCTGTTAATTTTGTTTCATTACTTAACCATGTGTTTCTAATGAGTTGCTTTTGTAAGACGATGAAAAACCACCATCAACAGTCTATGCGTTGCTCGTGAAGTTGCCGGAAGAGAACACTTTTGAAACCACATTGGCTGATTTAATTGTAAGTAATTATATATGTTTGTTAAAAATTTCTTACAAATCTATGTTTAAGGTTTACAACGTCACATTCTTTATAGATGTTATGACAATTATTTGCAAGAAGTGTAATAAAAAAGACTTGACGGTCATCATGGTTGCAAACTCATGATATCAACTCAATTGCCTCCCTGTAGCAGAAGGTTAAAGCATATTTAAAGACAGTTGATGGTGCGGCATCAACATCGTTCATTTTTGTGATATATTTACATGACACTGAAGTCACACTATCAACTGTCTTTTCATATGCTTTAGCATCCTACTATAGGATATGCCACTATCAACTCAAGGATTGTTAAAGTTGTGAACCTCGTGAAGAAGTTTGGTGCATATTTCCATACAAGACCATTCTTCAATAACTTGGTGGAAGTTTTGACCGCATGAGTGGTGCTACGGCAATTCCTTTTATGAATTTGGAATTGCTAACAGCAGATTTTGGTCGATAGACTGATCTGTAATCGTGCTTTGCTGCACGATCATAAGTTGTGTGTGGCTGCGCAGGTATGTACGCGTCCCGATCATTATCTAACCAGCTAAAAACGTTGTTTGGCTCCTCCTCATAATAGGTGGAATCTTTAGGGTCGATCCTGTCGTCCATATCATCGTTGGGGTGTGGCCCAAGACGGCCATGTATGTCCGACCCTCGGCGGTTGTCGAATTCCTGCCGATGTTGCCTTGGCGGCCCTAACCTAATATGTGCTGAGGCTCTTGCTCAGGATCCATAGGTTGAATCCCCCTCTTCTAACGTATGTTGACTTATATATGAGTCACCATGTTGTTCGTGTCTGTCCCTAGGCGCATTCTGCTATTGGGGCAGTGCCTCCTATTGAAGAACACAAGGCGTTGGTGTAATTGGTGCAGGGGTACGTTGTATAGTCTGTTGTGTGCCCGTGCAGAGCTAGGTGTACACTGCATTCAGAGCAGCTTGTTATTTTAAAACCAGGAGTGAGGATCCCCCCCCCCCCCCGTGTGTATGATTGATGCTAATTGAGAATATCCGGCGGATTCGCCGATATGTCCCCCGCCTGAGTGGATGTTTCGACGTGACCCGTCGTTTGGTTATAGGGAGCATTCCCCACCTGGCCGATCGGTACCGGAACATACGGTTCCCTGTCTGGGTTGGCAATGTCGTGATGATCATGATCTTGGAAAAGAAAAGATAATGGTGCTTATAAAAATAGCGGTGAGCGCCATTGAAGAAACAGTGGTTAACCGTGTGGTGTCCACGGGTCGAGTCTCGTTAGATAGGGTTAATCCCTTCTTTCCTCGATCAATGGCTGGATAATCTTGAATCTGTCACCTGCACTGTGAACACACCGTGACTCGCAACAAGGGGAATGAGGTAGGGGTTGCTCCTTGTTACCACCCTCCGGTGTGAGAATCAGTATTTGCTTAGGACCGGGTAGCCACGTATCTGCACGGTCAGCTAACCGTTGTTGTCAGTGCCAGAGTGTGCCATTCGCTAGTTGGTCATAGAAGTCAAAATGGCGGTTCCACTTGCATTGTAATAAGATGTTGCCCTTGCGCGTGCGCCCTATAGGCTCGCGCAAGACTGTAGCTTGTGTTGGATGGGAACACATCCCCATTAACTAATATGCAATTCCTTCCACAAGAGAAGGTTCAATCGCCTGATGTTATTCGCGCGCGCGCCCGCTCGTTACAGTAGCATGGAAATGTGAGAGAAAGTGAATGTAGTAACACGACAGTTGTAGAAGATGTGGATTCAGACGATACTAACAAACTGGGTGATAGATCTTTAGTAGCAACCACTGCATTCTATGTATGCTGCCTAAAACACACAAGATGAGACATCATCTGATGTTATCCACGTGCGTGCTCGCGCTGGATTGAAGCATATTTTTAGCCGAGTGGCAAAGTAAATTGGGTGATGGTCACCTGCGTATTAGCCTGGCGCAAAACCTGGGACCATACCCCTTCAGATATGAAGCTCGAGTGTAAGGTCATAAATTAAAGGATATTTTATTTTTAAGCATGAACTTGTTTATATTTGACTGAAATTCGAGCTTCTAACAAACATAATTCACAGTTATTTTAGTAGCTATTTGAGTCACTTACAACTTTATATATTTGTCAATAAATTGTGTCAATATACTAAATATCCTGTCTTTAGTCTACGTAAGTGGTCGTTAAAGCATTGTACGTATCATTTTCAGATTTCAAATTCTTTTGTGAGAGATTCAAATTCTTTTGCGAGAGATTACTCATGTATTATCCGTTAGTAATTTTGAAATCCTGTCTGTGCATTTGATAGGAAGGCCGCTATAGACAATGGTTTTTCATTGGAATTTTCCTCCAGGAATACCATATGTTTCTAATAGTGTATATTGTATTCTATATAAAGTTATTTATCGACGTATAAAAACCAATAAACTGTTTAGTGACTATTTTTTTAGTTTTGCTGACTAAATGGTGTAAAACAGTAATTATTTTCATAGAACTCTTTTCAAACGTATAGAAAAGTAATAATACATTTTTTTCTATTTGTTTTCATATACAACCATCTAATACAAAAAGGAGTGAGTAAGCTGTGTGTAGTATGTTAACTTATCAAGTTATTAATACGGAAGGGTTGAATGAAATACCAAAAATAATGCAATAATTGTAAAAGAAAAAATGATCACAAATTATTTAAGGGCTTCAAGAATAAATCTGAATCGCTAAGGTTGGTTGTTATGTGCTCACGCTCTTACTCTCCTGATCGTTAAGGGGAGTGGCACACTGCGTTATCCAAGGAACAATCTAACGCTCGTGAGAAGTGGAAAATGGTGGGCATCCCCACCTAACAGTCTCATGAGTATTTAAATAAAAATAATATATTTAATTATTTTTATATATAAACAAACACAATATATATATATATATATATGGGAGCGCTAAAATGAAAACCACCTCCAGTTGTAAGAACCATGAGAACCACTCTCTACCAATCATATTTTGCCAACAAAAAGGGTAGTTTAGTCATTTACCCCAAATGTCAAATCTCACCCTCTCTCTTCATTTAAATCTCACCCTCTCTCTCTTGCTTTAAAGTTGCAGACCTTCTTCTCACCCCATCTCTCATATCTCTCTCTTTCTTGAAATCCCTCACCACCATCATCAGCAAATCTTTCCCTTATCTCTACCACCATAGATTCTACACCGCCACGGCTGCCGGATTTCAAATCGGGCACCGGCGGTGGTGGCGGAGACCCTCTGTCTTTCTCCATGTTTTGACGGCGACGGTGGTGGTGGGTTTCGTCGGCGACTGTGGTGGTGGGTTTTGACGGCGACGAAGACGACGGTGGTGATGAGGATTGACGGAGACGGTAGTGGCGGTGGTGGGTTTTTGACGGAGACGGTGGTGGCGGTGGTAGGTTTTTGGCCTCCCTTCCCCCCCCCCCCCCCGCGACTGGTGTTTGGTTATGGTGGTGTAGGGGTTGGTGGCTGTATCTTTGGCCTCTCTTTCCTCGTTGGTTTTGTTTTACGGCTGATGATGTTCATGTGTTTGTTGGTAAGGTTTTTTGCTTCTTTTTGCTGGTGATTTTGATGTTTTTGGTTCTGATCTTGTGTCCCTGTTTTTGTCCCAAGGGGTGTGAACCGGTGAGTGATGCAGGTTGTTTGAATGTTTTTTGGATTTGGTGATTTTTGGCCTATGTTATTGATTTTTCTGGTGATTTTTGATAAGTGAACTATGTGGGTTTTGATCTGTTAGATTGGGTGGCGATGATGCAAAAAAAAAAAAAAAACCTCTAGATTTTGATGACGATGGCGTACCAACGATGGTGGAGGGTAGGTTTTTGAACCTGCAACCCCACTTTGCAGCCTTTTGATTATCGAAAAATCTTAGCCAAACCCCGTTTTTTTTTTCGAGATACACTTTGTTTTGATGTTGTTGTTTTTTTATTTTTTTCCCCAGTCGATGACAATAACAATCTATCTGAGACACCTACCGAGTTTGCGATTTCTGGGTGCGTTTGTTTTGCGTAAAAAAGTTTTTTGTAAAAAAAAAATTTAAACCGTAAACTTTTTAACGTAAAACGTAAACTTTTTAACGTAAAACGTAAAAACGCAAAACGTAAAACTTAAATATAAAAAGTTTAACGTAAAACGTAAAAAGTTTTAACGTAAAACGTAAAACGTAAAAAGGTTAACGTAAAAACGTAAAACGTAAGAAGTTTAACGTAAAACGTAAAACATAAAAAGTTTAACGTAAAACGTAGAACGTAAAAAGGTTAACGTAAAACGTAAAAATTTTAACGTAAAATGTAAAACGTAAAAAGTTTAACATAAAACGTAAAACATAAAGTTTTTAACGTAAAACGTAAAAAAGTTTAATGTAAAACGTAAAAATGTTAACGTAAAAATGTAAAACGTAAAAAAGTAAAACATAAAAAGTTTAACGTAAAATGTAAAAAGTAAAAAAATCTTTTAAAAATTCTGAATTTAAAAATGCATTTAATAAAAAATTATGTTTAAAAAATAAAAACTAATATAATAATACAAAAAAGAAATAAAAAACAATAAAGACAAAAAGACAAAATAGAGTAATTTACTAAACTACCATTTTGGATTAAAATATTAAATACATAATAAGACAAAAAGTATTTAATATTATTTTTAATTACTTTTAATCTCATCCATCCATTTTGAAGATCTAATGGCTAGAAAGTGGTTCTCTCGGTTCTTACAACTGAAGGTGGTTTTCATTTTAGCGCTCCCCGATATATATATATATATATATATATATATATATAGGTAGAGGATCCTGTAAAAAATGCTTAAAGTGTGAGAAGGGTAAGAAAGAATCTCAGCCATTAGATCTTTTGATCTAATGGTTGAGATCAATAAGGACCAAATTGTAAAACATTTTCATTAATTTGGATTGGTTTGAAATATATAGGGGCAATATAGTCTTTTAAACCCACTAGAAATTAGGTAATGCACATGTAACTTCCCCCCGTCTTTTTTAAACGTCAATAACTTTTTATACATAACTTTTTTAAAAAAAAATACACCATAATAACGAGCGTTCTTTTATCTTTAATATGAGTACCATATTGCTATACTTATATAGAGAAAAAAATATGTTTCGATCAGATGTTTAGTCAATGAATGGTATTATATACTTGCTGAATGATGTTATATACTTGTTGAATGGTGTTATATACTTGCTGAATGCTGATATATACTTCCTATAATTAAGGTGGCGGTTATGGGAAGTTTTTAATTAATTGAATTAATGATAAAATTACTTGTTTACCCTTTTCAATTAATTTAGATCTAATGGCTGAGATTCTTTCTTACCTTTCTCACACTTTTGATCTTTTTTACAATAACCTTACCCTATATATATATACATATATATGTATATATATATATATATATATATATATATATATAGTGTGAGGTTCATTGGGAAACACTAAAAAAGCGGGGAACAATGGGGAACCGACTCAAACGAACTCCGATTGGACTCATTCCAGCGGCGTTGGAACCAGCTCGTCGAACCCTAACTAGGATCTCTTAACCCTAAACCCTAAATCATAACCCCTAAACCTTAAATATATTAGGGTTTGGCTTTTAGGGTTTAGCTTTAGGGTGTAGCTTTAGAGTTTAGCTTAATTGTTTAGATTTTAGCCTTAGGGTTCAGTTTCGGGTTTAGGGTTTAGCTTTAGGGTTTAGCCTTTAGGGTTTAGCTTTTAGGGTTTATAGTTTAGATTTTACGGTTTAGCTTAGGTTTTAGCCTTATTTTTTATCTTTAGGGTTTAGAGTTTAGGAGTTAGGATTTAGGGTTTAGGGTTAAGAGATCCTAGTTAGGGTTCGACGAGCCGGTTCCAACGCCGCTGTAATGAGTCTAATCGGAGTTCGTTTGAGTCGGTTCCCCGTTGTTCCCCACTTTTTTAGTGTTCCCCAATGAACATTCCCCTATATATATATATATATATATATATATATATATATATATATATATATATTCCATTCCAATCACACCACACCACACAACACATATACAATATTGATAAACCACTCTCTATTATTTCACAAAAAAAAATAATAAAAAGAGGTTGGAACGAAGATGAAGATATATTTGTGGCTATGACTTGGATTAATGCGTCCAAGAGCCAACCACTCACCGGAAATGTAGCATTTTGTAATGCACAATTCGAGGTGGAGGGATTTGAGAATAAATGTTGCCAAATTTAACCAACTCTTCAACGTCATGATGGCTTATGGAGCAGGGAGAATGGAGGAAAAAATAATTGATGAGATCCTTCACGAGTACCAAATGCTCTACGGTAGAAAATTTCCGCACACGTCATCCTGGCAAATACTAAGAATTCATCCTAGTCAATAGCCAGTTGCGTGTCCTAATCCCGACTCCGACGGTTCTAGGGTTGATGATTAATTATGTCGTTTTTACTATTATAATTATGTGCTTGTTTTATTTTTATTATGAAGTTGATTTATTCCAATTATTTTGTTTTTTATTTTATGCATTTCACTGTACTTTTTTTTCAAATAATTCCACCTATTTATTTTATTTGTCAAACTTAGTGAACTTAAATATTTAATTTAAAAAAATATCTATTTAATTAGTGAAAAGTTATGTTTATTTTTATATAGATCTTTAAAAAAAATATTTAAATTTTCAAACGGCTATATTCCAACAGTTAGATTCCAGTGGCTATAGTTTTACTTCGTTTTTCAAATTCACATTAAACTCCAAAGACCATATTACTTCTTATATATGGGTGGCAATTCCATTTCTGATCGACCCAGTAGGTCCTTTAAACCCTCGACGCCCAAACCATCCACCTTTAAACCGTCGAATAAGTCAAAAATGGATTCACAAAAACGCATGTATATGTATGTATAATAATATAAACTAAGAACACTAAATTTGAAGAAATAAAATTCGTACAGATTAAACCTTCTATCATAGAAATTGATAGAGAGGTTTTGTAGAGCTCAAAAACCTAATGAAAATGAGTTTTTGAATCACCTGAGTAGATTCCCGATTTAAGGAGTTATGATGAATCAAAGTTACAAGCCCTAGTTTGATCTTCCTACAAATTCGCGGATTTGAATCTTGTTTAACAGGTTTTGGGTGTGTAGATAAGTTTGAAAATGCTCTAGGAATCGAATTGGGTAAGTGTAGTGCCTCCAAGATTATGGATTTTACGCATGTGGATTAGGGTTCGTAAAGTCTTTTTATGAATTTTAATGGTGACTTAATATGAATTAAGATGGAACGATTTGGTTACTATTAGAATGATTTGATCACCCAACATATTAGACCAAGAAGCCGTAAAATTTCGGGGACTAGTATGGATTCGAAACGTCAAGTGTTGGGCGGTTTGAGCTGGCCCAATTCCTGCGTGATTGATAAATGAATTTCAAATTTTACACATTTAACCCTTGCACTTTATCATCCTTCATAACTCAATATAACTCACTACATCAACCTAGTTAGTCTAATTCCCTTTATAACAACTAACCAAAATACAAATACAATTAGCTTAGCTAGATAGTTCCTTTTACAAATATAACAGAAATCAATGGTATTAACTTATATATTTCAAATTTAAAATTGATTTTATTTATACGAAGGCGTAACTTTAATAAAACGTAACAATAGCATTAAAAAAAAAGAAATCTCTTTTTTTCACTTTCAAAATAATCGATTAACAATCCGATTCGTGTTTCGGGTATCTTTTTTTAGCGGATGTTACAGACTCCATGTGTACTAATATTATTTTCCCATTGAGTCACTTGCTTTTGTGTATTTATTGTTTTCACAATGTTGACTGCAAGCTTTGTGCATCAGTTGATCGCTGCTGGTAGTTACTTGAGTCGTCTAAAGTTTTCTTCAGTCGCCTGATCTTCAATTTAGTTGTCTATAGTTTCGTTGAAGTTCTTCAGCTGAAGTTTTCAGTCGTTAGTTGTAGGGTGCTAGAAAAAGTTCAGCTGAACTCGTTCTTCTATCATCTATAAACACTCATCTCAAAGATTTCTTAGCCCGGGATATGCCCATGTGAAGTTTGGCCTCTTTTTTCTCAACCCTTCTTACTCCTTCTTTAACTATTTGTCAGTTTTAACCCCCCCCCCCCCCAAACTTCCTTTCAACAGTCATGTATGCTTCTTTATTGTGTTTTAACCTATAAACTATAAACATATCCAAAGTAAACGTGTTCCAAACTAAAAACCCCTAAGAATCATCAACTAAACACTTTAGATTGTCAACTATAACCCACATATCAACGGGAGGATGAACATAACACTGATTCTATTGCTCCTTTGATTCCATCTTTAATTTCAAATAAAGGTTTAGGGTTTAGTTGTATTTAATTTTTGTTTTATTATGTTTAATTAGGGCTTATTGGATTATATCAATCGTTTCCTCACGTAGTATTAAGCTATATCACATGTGAAGGGATTTTAATGTCTCAAATTAATTACATTTAATTTGTCTTGCTATGTGTTCAAATATTAAGATTTGGAGGGTCTTTAATGTGTAAAAATTATTCATAGATTTATATGTGGAAAAAAAGTATATTGGTTTTTTAGTTGCAAAAGAAAAAAGAATGTTAACGTCCTTTTACAACCAAAAACATAAATCAGTAAATTGCAATTTTACCCCCTAGGGTTTAAGCCAATTGGCACTCTGACCCACCCTAACGAAATAATTGCAATTTACCCCCCCCCCTTGGCGTCAAATTTGCTTAACAGTCAACATAACAAGGTGAGGGTCAAAGGGTAAATAGGTAATTTTGCCAAACCATTGTGAAGCTTCTTCATTACAACACCCTATAAGTAACATATGAAAGCATATTTACCCCCCACCTTCCCACCATCCTCCTACAATCGATCCTTCTCCGGCGATCAGGCTTCTCCGGCGGCACACCTTCTCCTGCGATCAGGCTTCTCCGGCGAAACTACATGTTCCGGTGACACCACCTCTTCCGTTGACACCTCGTTCAGACCTTACAATGCCGGTTGTTTGTTGGCTGATCCACTATGTCATCCGCCACACCGCAGGTACAATCGCCCAATGTTAGTTAATCAGGGTCGGATTTGGTTCACTGTTAGTTATTATCATGTTATAAACAGGGTTAGGGTCGGATTTGTGTCTGATTGTTGGATCGTTGTACGACGTGAATGAGTCGATCAGAAGAGTTTAATCCATATCATAGGCGGAATTCGATGATACAGACTTGATTACAGCTTGATTCACGCTCATAAACACTTGTTTATTGATTTCAAAGCAATATAGATCAGGTGACAGTTTGGCAGCACCTCGGCTCTGAAATCCGGATCGTTACAAATGACAAACCAGCTCAGGTATTTATAGGCTAACCAGTCCGCACGAAAAGGTTCATACGAAATGGTCATTTCGTACGAAATGCTAACACCATTTCGTGCGAAATGGATTAACCTTCATTTCGTACGAAATGGCTCAAACCCCATTTCATGCGAAATAGCCTATAGACATGAAAATCCTAATTCTCCGACATCTGAGCACTGGTTTATCCTATCTAGATACAAGACTCGATAAAAGACAAAGTTAACAGACATTTATGCACCAACAGACTCCCCCTTGGATGTTGACGAAGTCTTCGGCATCGAGCCTTCAGTCTTGATCATTCTTTTCACTCTTTCCAAAATATTTGACATTATAAGCATCCTCAATCTCTTTTTCTTCCAACTCTCTCTTGATCAGATCTCTTGATTCCTTAACTTTAACAGCATCAGCAGCTAGCACTCGAACCTGACTCTAACAATCTTCAAACTCCCCCTTGAATGTTGATCAAGATTACATTTCAGACTCCCCCTCTCAACAAGCTGGGATCGCAATTTTCACAGGTTCAAAGTTGTTTCCTGCTTCTTAGAAATCTGACATTATAATCTATTCACTTTTTGACTTCTTTTGTTGTTTTTATCAGCTTTTAATAATCCACTTAAGTATCCAGGTCCAAGTTAATGACCCTAGGTACTTAATTTGCCTACCAAGTCCAACTTAATGACTTTGGTTGACCCGAAACAAAACAAAACTGATTTTTGTTCAATATTTTTCAACACATTATTCTAAAAATTACAATTTTCAACTTAATGAACTTGTTTTGACTTTTCAATTTCATAAATTTAACATAATAAGCTCCCAACTCATCTTCAAGCTTAGAAACTTCCTGCATCTGCTTCAAACTGTGAATCTGAAGATCAGCTTTCCACTTAGGTTTGTCGAAAAAAACAAAGCAGAAATGAAAAATCTTTTTGGATTTTGAATAAAATTTCTAAACTAAAAAGCTATAAAATCTTTTTGGGTTTTGAATGTTAAACAGAAATGAAATGCAGAAATGAAATACAGTGAATATAAACTATTTACAAACATATTTTTTATGAGCGTGTTAGGGAATCATATCAGCTATCGACAAGCTACAAGTACCGTTAAGCATTGATTTCATATTCAGAATTAAACAATTCGCTTAGATTGCCGATATACTGATCCTCTTAAGTTTTCACACAAATTTTAATCTGTTCAGGATACGAATTTAGTGTTTTATGATCTTAACTTATACGCGTGTACCACCTCATAATATACTCCCGTATCCAGACTACTATATTCAGTCTTACAGGTGAACGCACACTAATGATATCTGTAAGGGGTAAATGCGAGGCCATGAGAGCTCAGGCTAGAACTTCCGTTCATACAGAGAGATGATGGCTCGACTTTAGGTGGGTCCCGTTTGGGGATCTCTTATTTCAACAGCACATGATTAGCATTTTGCAATGTTTCATCATTTTTTATGCTGAGGGTGAGCTTTAAAAATAAAGCAGTGCAAAGCATTATACGAGGACTAGGTTATTGCTTCCGCAAAATCAGAAGTCCTGGTATAATACCCCAGATATCAACACGTACAAGGACCTAGTATGTCAGAAATAGAATCTTTCAAACAGGATTTCAGGGGTTACCTATATATCTGAGAGATGTTCCCCACGTAATAAGCAAGTGATGATTTAGGTTTATATCCCGAACAAACTTACTAAATGTGTAAAAACCTACCGGCATATCATCAGTGAGACTGCTTAATGCTTTAAAACTTTACATTTCTTTAGCATACCGCAACTGTCTAGCTGATGTACTATCATTTTCCCTTTTTACCCAAGCTCTTTTTCGGTTTTCTATTGTTTTTGGATTTTAGAAATATCTCATGTTTTTGGATTTTTGAATTTTTTATTGTTTTTGTATTTTTTGGAAATATACCCTAACTCCCCCTAAATACTAAAACAAGTAAAAAATCAACAAACCATTGCAGATTGCTTTTCAACATCATCTACAGTAGTACTTTCATATACGCCAAGAATCCCCTCCGACACCGATAAAAGCTTCATACCGTTTAATTTTATAAGATATTTAAAACGAGTTTTGTCAAACGCTTTGGTATGTAAATCAGCTTTTTGTTCGTCAGTATGGATTTTCTCAATTCGTATCAACTTCTTCACGAAACAATCTCGAATGAAGTGATGACGAATTTCAATATGTTTCGTTTTAGCGTGATGAACAGGATTTTTTGTGACGTTTATAGCTGCCTCATGTCACACCCCTAATTTCCATGTGTCACCGGTGGGCCCGGTGGGGGAGTATCGTGACGTAATTGATATCATCATAGTCAAACAAGACAAATTATAATGCACAGCGGAAGCAAAAAGATAGATTTATTCCAACCAAATGATTATTGTTATATTTAAGTATCACAATGTAGTTGAAATAGATCCACAGGCGGATCAAAATAAAAAGGAGAATTGTTCAACAGATTTATTGCATCCAAGCTTGCGAGACTCTAAACGATGCTAAGGAGAGGCCAGCCTATTACGTGTAGAACCTGCACTTAATCTTTTTGGGGAAAATACGTCAGTTTACACTGGTAAATACAATTTAACTGACTCATTTTGAGAACGTTTTAAAAATTGATTTGAATGCACATGGCACAAAACTTTTTATAACTTGGGATAATTAATCAAATTTAAACTTGTAAAAGAATTACATGTTTGTTATGCGTTTAGTCGCCCGGTTCGTGCCGGGTTTAAGATTAATAGACACACCACTTAGTATAAATCTGCGGCGGGAAACCAACGGCTATACCTTAATAAATATGGACACATTGTCGGGTGTACGCCTACACCCGCGTGTCAAGGTCGTGGCCATTTCATGAATGATGCCAAGGATATCCGGGACATGGTCATTAAACTCCCAAAGGCGTAAAACAAACAAAACAAATTTTTAAACGGGTCATCTTGATAATACTTAACCACTAATCGATTAAGGTCAAATGCCCGACCAAGCGGTATTTTATATACCGTACCACAAGCCCGTATAAGGAAAAATAAGTTAAACGTATTTACCTGAGCAAGTACAAACCACAACAAGCAAGTGCAAGTTTCTTTTACTGGATCTCCTATTCTGGAACGAAGGTTTATAATAACCTATTAGAATCCTAACGGGTCTTTAATTTAGCCTAAGCTTAGACCGGTTAGTTTTCAAGGATGAATACGGTTCAATCGCATGAAAGGCGAAAACCGGTTTAGAATGTGGTTTTTGACCCGACAAGCTTGCATGCTTGTTTAATATGGGTAACATAATCACATTATGGGTTTTGAGACAAAAAGATATGGTTTGACCCGTTTCGGCTAATATGTGTAAACTAGTTACATAAGCCGATCCGAAAAAGAAAATGCGTAACGAGCGGAGTAACCATAATAATTATATACAAGTTTCCTGAGTTAATATGCACTAAATATGTTGTTATATCAGTAAGATAGGTCCTATTATGCCCAAAGTGGTTTTTAACTCAAACTATGCCCCGAAAGGGTATTTTAGTCATTTTAAAGGGTATAAAAGAGTTAAACTAGTAACCTGAGTTACATATCTGAATAAATCAGTAATTATACTTAATTTATTATGTTATAACAGTAGGGTATCATATATATATGTGAATTTTATTAATTATCACCATCCTATGCACCGAAAGGGCATTTTTGGTAATTTCACATAAGCCTAAAAGGTCAAAACTGGAAACCTGAGTTTAAAACTTTAGTTTACTGTTATAATATAAAAATTTACTGAATATATCAGTAGGTATCAACCCTTATACATATAAACTAGTTTTGATACATACTATGTCGTAAAAATGACTAAAAAAGCGATTTGGAGCCATTTTCGGGTTTTGTATAAATAGCTGATATTTTTAATATTCCAGAAGGCTCAAAAAATTATTTTAACATAATAAATCAGTAGAAAAAGGTTTGAGGTCAAAAGGATTTATAAAACCCATTTTATAGCCAAAAAGGGTAAAACCAGCAATAACCGAAATAAGCTTAAAACTCTAAGTTATGTTGCGCCTAAAAATAAATAAAAATATCCAAAAATCTCAAAATATTATTATATATCAGTGGGTATAAAGTTTGATATTAAAATTTGGGTTTAGATAGGCTATATGCTAATTATGCTAATTAATTACTAAGAAAGCTTCTAATTACGCTAATGAGCATAACTCTTAATCTAGACCTCAAACTGATGTCAAATTTTGGGTTCAAGTTTATAATTCTGTAACTAAGATATCTACTCTTTTACATTTTCAAAAATCATATTTTAAGGTCATTTGGGCATAATGGTCAACATATGAGCATTTAACGGAAACTTGCATAATAATTAGACAACTAGTGAACCAAGCCGTATAATCACAGAGGGTTATACTAACATGTAACTAGGTCCAAAAGAAGCTTTAAGGCAATCCTAAACTTGGCCTAAACGGGTCAGAACTGAAAGTCAAAGCGAAAGTCAAACTATGCGACTTTCAGTTCCAAACCGGGACTTAAACTGAAAATTGTCGAGTTGAACATGTTTAGACATGTTCTTACATTAATTACCAAGTTATATTAATGATCAAACAAGTTGCATATATCCTACATTGCTAATTATGTATTAATTTGAAATTAAGCATTCTGTTGACTTTTTAAAGTAAGCTTTGACTCGACAATTTGCATAGTTAGAGTGGGAATCTGGAAATACCCTATCAAGGGTTTGTTACCCACATAATTACCTACTTAAAGGTATTTTTTTCGAGATTTGACGGAGTAATTATTGTTTAATCTCGAAGTCAAACCTTAATTACGACGGTTTGACTTTTAGCTAATTAACTAAGCTAAAATGAATTAAAGAGGATTAGGAACACTTACAAGAGTCCTAAGTGAGATTAGGGACCTAAGGGAAATTTAGTTGCTATCCAGAGAAGCTCCAAGATGCTTGAACAAAAATGCAAGTGAGCAAGTACAAATGTTCACATCTACAAGCCCTTATATAGTGAACCTTATTGTCCAAGATCATGCCAAGATAGTCTAGGATGGTTACAATATCATCCCAGGCGTCCCTAAGGTGCTATATACTGCCTATCATGCCCCTGATTTCGAAAACCATGATAATAAGGCGGTGCAACAGGCTGAACAGGCAGCTGTCCAAAACCTGCTGCCAGCGATAGGCTTACAGACCGTAAGCCTAAGCTCTTGCGGCCCGTATGCAGCTCTTACGGACCGTATGCTTGAAGGGTTACGGTCCGTAACCGACCCTTGCTGAAATCGCCCAGATAGGCACCTTACGGACCGTAAGCTTAAAGTCATACGGTCCGTAACCGATGGCCAGAAAACAAAAATTTTGCAAACTTCCACAATTTGACCATGCAACTCTACAAGTCCGAATCTCATGCATTTCCTTTCAGTTGTGGGACCATTTACTCAGGCCTTGCATGCTTAATCATGCACTTACACCTTTTGGCACCTTGTGGCAATTTAAAGTGACGGAAACTTTAAGAATTCTTGTTTGGACATGCATCATTCAAATTCAATTTTCTTAAATCAAGAATCTAAATTCTTAACTGTAGTAGTAACATTGTAAAGAAACCCATTTTCCATATAAGGATGGAATTTATTTATTTAGGAACAACCGGTTAACATATTAGATGTTTATCATCCAGATTTAAGGTCTATAGATTTATGACTTGGGTCGCTCAGAGGTAATTTAATAACATGTCGCCCTTGGGTCGTTCAGAGGTATTTAATAACATGACGCCCTTCTTAAATCCTACCATACATCTTTATTTGATCCGGTTTCCTGACCCGTTTGTCCCACATGACACGTGTCTTTATTTTATTGGGCATGAATTTTCGAGGTGTTACATCCTCACCCCCTTAAAAGAAATCTCGTCCTCGAGATTTACGAAAACAATTGAGGGTATTTCTCTTTCATCGTGGACTCTAACTCCCACGTATACTCGGGACCTCTACGGGCATCCCATTTCACCTTGACAATAGGCACAATGTTGGGATTGAACCCTACCAAAGGAACAGATAATGTAAAGCCAAAACCGGATCACATCAGTGGACTAACAATAAGCAGCAGTTTACACCTTGCTTTCCCCTTGAATGTGGCTCAAACATCTGATATGCTCCAAAGTACTGCTTCTATAAACATCTGCTGACCTACAACTGCTGATTCTACATAAAGACTGATGAAGACTAAAAGCTCTGCTGCTCAATCTACTGCCTTGGTTCAAGCACTGCTGATCATGACAAGTACTGTTGGGTTCACAGCAGTGGAAGGATGCAGCAGCAGTTTATGTTTATCTCATGTAATGCAATATAATATCAGTAGTTAGCAAAGCAGTAGTTGTATAGATCAGTAGATAGAGTTTGTTAGGTTGTTAGATGTCACTTTCATGGTGACGTCAGCTGAGATGCGTCAGTGGATTGGATTGCCTATAAATGAAACAGTACTCTGTACTGTTACATTTGATTGACTGAGTGGATTCTTCTTCTTCAGTCCAATCCTTTCATCTTGTGCAACCAACCTTGGGGTATCAGGCTGAGGGGGAGCATAGTATTGTAAGCATGCTTGTAATCTTTTGATTTTCATTGTAATCATTCGACTCAAAGTAAAACAAGTGTTTATCATACTATTCTCTTCTTTGGATTGTGTTTACAAAGTTTGTATTCATCTCCGCTGCAATTTTCACTGTTTAAATATTCTCTGAATGATCAATTTATACAAACAAACACAATCATGAGAGCCTCCGATCCTAACAAGTGGTATCAGAGCTTGGACAGTCAAATTTGATCTAACAATCAGTTTGACATAACAGTTCAGCTCACAATTCATTGATACTAAGGTTGGTCGTATTTTAGTTGAAAAACAGAGTAACAAGAAATCATGTTCAAAATGATGACTCAAAAGCTCTGTAAAACAACCAAGATGTCATAAGATTCACAAATCTCATACAACTGGTGATGTCATGCACAAATCACTCATAGTTTCCAGATCTGGAAACTTATCTGAAAACTATGGTGTGTTCATCTTAATTCAAAATTGATTTCAACTGTTGTTATGAAATTTTTGATGCTTTCATATTTTACACTAAAGTATGCACCTCAGATCAGCAAGACCTATGTTCATCTAAACACAAGTATTTTGCTGACATAGAAAGAGGGAAATACAGCTTTAGTCAAAATTTCTTATGTGCTCAAAGGCATGTTGAGAATCCTCAAAAGGACCAAAACAACCTTGTCAAAATACATTAAGAAAATAAGATGTCAAAACAGTACAAATCATACATAATGTGAGATCTGGTAATAAAACATACACAAATGTGGCCAGATCTCTCAAAACATTACCTCAAAATGATTCTGGACTAAACTTCTTCAAAATAACATTTCTCAGTGAGTATTTCTATACTTGTGAATGGGAAGGGTAAAAAGGGAAAATGAACAAATCTCAAAGTGTGGTTATCTCAAAACTTTTGAATCCAAAAGAAAAAGAGATAAGCATAAAACACTTATGAGGTCAAAGTTATGGGTAAACAGTGGAATCATGCAACTGTGTGCTTTCATCAAATACAGGAATCGTTCAGGTAACTACGGCATCTCCAGTGATTGTCCTTAAAAGAAGAATTTACAATCAATTGTCAAGAAAATGACCCCAAACAATGGTCAAAATAACTTGAGAATGGTATGATCATGAACTTATTTGAAAAGCTGTCAGATCCTTTTGTTGATTTTCAAAACTTCCTTTAATTTTTCTAAGGCGTTTTTCTTCTTAATAAAACCAGATATATATATCACGTTTTTCTTCTGTACTTTTACTCATTTTTGATACTAAAAGTTCTTCTCTGGTCAGGATGCAATTTCCTTATTTTTGTGTGAAATTACTATCCTAAATCTGATCAAAAGGAAATGACACACATATCAAGGTCATGTTAAGCTCAAGTTTGGTTATCACAGATCATAAATTGATTGCAAATTGATTTTGAACTACTGAGATACTCATGTTCTAGTTCAAGTAATTAGACACAAAATGAGTAGCTCTAGTAGAAATGTCTTCATCATCTGGGATGCTAAACCACTGTCTGGAATAATGGACATTTGGCAAAACCTTAAACAAAATTTCTGTAGATAACTGCTGGCAATTTAATCTTGATAATATACATCTAAAATGTATTTTGTTAAGAATAGCATCTCTGGTGCTCAACAGATGTTAGATAAGATATTGTGCTTTCACAAGACAAAATCAATTTCTACATCTGAACAAGTAGATGCTAACATTATTTGTCAAAAGTTAAAACACTGTTGCACTATCATTGTTGCAATAAAGTCTTCATTTTATTACCACTGTTGTACCTAAAATGCTGTTGTGCCTCAACATCTGCTCTCTAAAGTCTGTCCACTGCTGATAGTCAACCTCTGCTCTTCAAAAACACTGATGTTTAAAATCATTGTTCCATCCACTGATACACCCACTGCTTCATTTCATTACCGTTGTAACTACTGATGCTTGATCCATCAGTGGTTGTCAAAACAACTGTCCTCCATTATTTACCATTTCATCAGGGGTTGGCAAGTGGTCAGTTTTTAGCCGTCAGATCATTATAACCGCTGCCACATCAGCATTCACTTTTTCCCTAAAATAAAACCCTGATTAAACCCAAACAGGGGCTCACACTGTCGAATTGAATTCCAAAAGTTCTCTTCTCAAATCAGTTTCCCACTCTTCTTCACAAAAACTCCCTTCGATCTTCTTCATCAAAAAATGACGAAACCAAAATCGAAGTCAAAATCAAAACCATCTTCTTCCTCCACCCCAACAGACGCCACTCAAATGGCCGTCGAAACCACATAAATCCGTTACAAAGCCCCTCACAATTATGTGGGAATACTCACAAAACCCGCAACTGACATCACCTTCGACTCCATCATTGACATCTTATCTGCATCGAAGTACAAAACTTTGATAACAGCAGACACTCCCATTTATCTTCAAACCCAGAGAGAGTTCTGGAAAAATGCCACCCTTGAAAAACAAGGAGACATCATCACAGCCATCAACTCCTCGATACAGGGTAAGAAGGTTCAAATCTCTCCATAATTTATTTCTGAAATCTTTAAACTCGATGATTTGAAAGGAAAAACCTCATTTTCTAAAGACGAGTTGAAAAAGGATTTCATAAACAGGGGCTATGCAGAGCAACCTAAAAGGTATACCTTACAAAAAGGTTATTTTCCTTCTGCACCCAGATTTTTATTTCACACATTGCTAATGTGTGTTTCTAATAAAACAATGTCTTTTAATGAAATACCAACGAAAATTCAATGCCTGGGATATGCAATTTTAAACAATAAAAACTTTAATTACTCCCAGGAAATATTTGATGACTTAGTAAAAAACGTTGATAATAAGGCATTTCTGCTCTTTCCAAGATTTTTAAGCTACTATTTTGAACAAAAATTTGTAGAGAAAGATGCAGATTTGCCCAAACAAGGTGCCTCTTTTAAAATAAACTGTTTAACACCTGAGACATTCTCTAGAATGTTGGCACCAATAAAAACAAAAGCAGAGGTGCCTGAGAAGAACTTAGCAGATGAAACTGCTCCTCAGGTATCTGCTGCTGAGCCCACTGCTCCAGGTGATCAAAGCAGCACACCCACTGTTTTGAAACCCACACCTGCCACCACTAAAAAGACCAAAAAGAAAATATCCAGAAAGCCCACCAAACCCAAACCAAAGGCAACTCTGGAAGATGAGATCCCAGAGACAATGCCAGTGACAGCACAA
This sequence comes from Helianthus annuus, assembly GCF_002127325.2. Classification (NCBI taxonomy): domain Eukaryota; kingdom Viridiplantae; phylum Streptophyta; class Magnoliopsida; order Asterales; family Asteraceae; genus Helianthus; species Helianthus annuus. Next base: position 92,107,061 of record NC_035444.2, on the reverse strand, counting down.
AAGTCACAAACAACCACTGCTGCTACTTCCTCACAGCATTTGGAAGAAAGATCTCAACCCCAGCCTCAAACTCCTCCTACATCCTCACAAAAGGATCAGGTTGTAAGCACAGGGACACCACAATATGAAGCTCTGGACCCACTCGGATCCATCTTCCACAGTCCTGATCCCAAGGACATGTCTCTTTCAACCCCTTTACCCTCACCTCAAATAATACCACCATCCACCATAACCTTGTTGCATGCAGCTGATGTTACTCAGACACATACCAGTTCCTCTCAACCACCTATCACTGAGAGTATACTTCAACAGGTGACTGGGTCTGATGTTGACATTTCTGCTATCCCAGCAACAATTGAGGAGGTTACACTGCAGGAATTACAAGTAATTCCTGTCAGTAGTTCAAGTGGAGCAGCCACTACAAGTGTTGAATCTACAGGTTTACACTTAGACAGTGGTTTCATTAGTAAGACTCCCTTGAAGGCAATTTCTTCTATAGCACCACTGAGAACCACCAGTGAGTTTGTTTCGACTACTGGCAACATCAAAAGGTTATCAAGTGCTGAAGAAAGAAGTCCCCAGTACCAAGAAAAAGGGGCATCAATGGCTGACTTTTGGGACTTTGTTCCTAAGTCATTCATTGGTAAAACCACTGCTGGTGGGGATTCAGATGATCCTGTTAACTCAGGTGATGATTCAAAATATCAGGAATTGACGGGCAGGGTCGAAAACCTTGAAACCTCAGTTGCTGAAATAAAAGATATGGTGCAGCAGCTGTTAAAAGCTCAGAAAGCCCAATCCACTGCTCCTCCTGCTCAAGCACCTGCTCAACAAGCACCTGCTGCAAATGAGTTATGGAATCTTTTTCAACCACTGCTGGAAAGACAAAAGCAGATGGCAGATCAGCAGCATGCCAAACATGTTCAAAAGCTGACAAATATGGTGGAATCAAGATTCAAGGATACTCAGGCGGATATAAAAGCTATAAAGGCTCACATTCAAAGTGCCTCTGGAAAGGTTCCCTCCACTGTTCTCTTCATGAACGAACCCTTCTCAGATAATGCCAAAAAGGGGGAGAAGATCAAGTGGAAGAAAAAGGGAATTGATGATGGTATGTATGTTGAGCCAGAAAATAGTCAAACCAAAACTGCAGTATCAACACACACCACATCACCACACACCACCACAACTACTGTTCCACCACCATCTGTGTCTACAGCACAAAAACCAACATTACCATCACAAACAGCCAAACCATTATCACCCCCTGCCAAAAAGCAGAAGACAACAGATGTTACAACATCTGTTGTAATGGCAACAGTGGTTGAAACACCAGTTGTTTCAACTACTGTTAGTCAACCACTAATCACCACTCAAACAACTGCCATCATAACCCCTGCTCAAAAGCAGAAGACATCTGCTGATACATCAGTAGTTGTAATGACAACAGCGGTTGAGACACCAGTTGTTTCAACAGCTGTTAGTCAACCATCCACCACTGCTCTCACCTTTTCTATATCACAACCAAAGCTCTTCAGTAGAAAAAGAAAGCCAATCTCTGCCAATGAGGGTATACATGATCCTAGTGCTGCACAATATCCACTGGAACTTGAAGCTATCAAAAATGAGATGAGGCAATTCTATACAGAAGAAGATCCTTCAAAAAGAAGATTCTCCTCACTCATAGGCTACATGCCACCAGAGGATATGGATGATTACCTCAAGATCAAGGCAAGGCAAGCTAAACTAAGAGCTAAAGTTGAGAGTGAAAGTGAAGGTCTAAGCGAAGAAGGCATTGCTAAAAGACTGGATTTCTTCCTCACTAAAGTAAAGCAGATAGAAGTGTTTGCACAAGAACTGAACAAAGAAAAGGCTGAACAACGAAGAAAGTTAAGAAAACAATATCTAGCCTACATCATGAAAGAAAAATTCTATCCTGCTGAAGAAAAACAGTTTGAAGAATGGCCACTAATCGCTCTAAAGCATGAGGCTGATAGGATTGACAGAATCAAGAACGATCCTACAAAGAAAAAGAATGCTCCAAACTGGAGCAAATTCAAAAAGCTCATTGCTGACCTCACTGCTGAGTACAAAAGAAAGAAAAAGGAGCTGGTGGATGCAAAAATGGATACTGCTGAAGCCATATCAAAATGGTCCAAGCAGCAGACTGATGAAGCCTATGAAAGGCTAAAGAAAAGAAAGATAACTGTTTCAAGTGCTTCAACGAAACGTGAACAAATGATGAAGCTTGAACAGCAGATTGAAAACCTCAGAACATTGTTCAAATCAGCAGACAAACCTATTTTTGTGTCAAACCAGAAGAAGGTAAACAACTGACTGAAGAAGAGGTCAAAGAAAAGGAAGCAGAGTACTTCAAGGACACCATCATGAAAATGGGTCTAAAAGAAGACAGCTCAACAAAGCTTCAAAACCTTGTAAAGAAGGTATTAAACAAACCTGCATCACCAAACACTGCAACAGACATGTCAGAAATTGAAAGGCAAGAGCAAATTGAAAAGGGAACTGCAGAAGACATAGCTGCAGCAAACAAAGTCATTGAAGAAGCCTTCAAAAGAATGTCTGAAAGTCTGCAAGTGTTCACACGGCCATCATCTCCTAACTCATCAAAGAATAAATCTCTCCCAAGAAACCCATTTGGTTTAAAAATACTAAAGTGGATGTCTGATCAAAAGACCCACGTATTGACTCTTGTCAGAACCAATGGTGAAGTGAAGTACATATCAAGGAAAGAAGCACTTGGCCTAAGTATTGAAGATTTGCAGGATCTCCTTGAACTTACATTGTGTAGGGATGAAGATGACCAGAGTGCCAAGGAATTTGAAGCTGAATTTAAGAAACAAACTAAGGAACTCTTGATGAGAAATAAAGGTCCTGAATAATGAAGGGTTTTGGCATTATCTGTTCCAGGGGGAGATTGTTGGGATTGAACCCTACCAGAGGAACAGATAATGTAAAGCCAAAACCGGATCACATCAGTGGACTAACAATAAGCAGTAGTTTACACCTTGCTTTCCCCTTGAATGTGGCTCAAACATCTGATATACTCCAAAGTACTGCTTCTATAAACATCTGCTGACCTACAACTGTTGATTCTACACAAAGACTGATGAAGACTAAAAGCTCTACTGCTCAATCTACTGCCTTGGTTCAAGCACTGCTGATCATGACAAGTACTGCTGGGTTCACAGCAATGGAAGGATGCAGCAGCAGTGTATGTTTATCTCATGTAATAGAATATAATATCAGTAGTTAGCAAAGCAGTAGTTGTATAGATCAGTAGATAGAGTTTGTTAGATTGTTAGATGTCACTTTCATGGTGACGTCAGCTGAGATGCGTCAGTGGATTGGATTGCCTATAAATGAAACAGTACTCAGTACTGTTACATTTGATTGACTGAGTGGATTCTTCTTCTTCAGTCCAATCCTTTCATCTTGTGCAACCAACCTTGGGGTATCAGGCTGAGGGGGAGCATAGTATTGTAAGCATGCTTGTAATCTTTTGATTTTCATTGTAATCATTCGACTCAAAGTAAAACAAGTGTTTATCACACTATTCTCTTCTTTGGATTGTGTTTACAAAGTTTGTATTCATCTCCGCTGCACTTTTCACTGTTTAAATATTCTCTGAATGATCAATTTATACAAACAAACACAATCATGAGAGCCTCTGATCCTAACACACAAGCTTCCTTCGAAGCCTCTTTACATGTCGATCCTCAATCAACACAGGTTTTTCCACAAATTTCAAGCTCTCATCTATGTGCACATCTGTATGTGGTATGACTAGCGATTCATCAGCTAGACATTTCTTCAGATTGCAGATGTGGAATACATTATGAATACCACTGGGTTCTTCTGGTAAGTTTAACTTATAAGCCACTGACCCTACACATTCGATGATCTTGAATGGTCCTATATACGTCGGGCTTAACTTACATTTCTTGCCAAAACGCATCACCCCTTTCCAAGGTGATACTTTGAGCAAAACTTTATCACCAAGCTCAAACTTGAGGGGTTTTCGCCTTTTATCCGCATAGCTCTTCTGCCTATCCTGGGCAGCTTTTAGGCGGTCACGGATCTGGACAATCTTGTCCGTTGTCTCAAAGACTATATCGGGACCTGATAATTGAGTGTCTCCTACTTCTGCCCAACAGATGGGCGTCCTGCACTTTCTTCCATATAATGCCTCAAAAGGCGCAACATGAATGCTGGTATGGTAGCTATTGTTGTAGGAGAACTCGACCAATGGTAGGTGCTTATCCTAGCTACCTCCTAAATCAATCACACATGCACGAAGCATGTCTTCCAAAGTTTGAATGGTACGCTCACTCTGCCCATCCGTCTGAGGATGGTAAGCCGTACTGAAGTTTAAGCACATGCCCAAAGATTGTTGGAAACTTTTCCAAAAGTGTGACATGTATCTGGTATCTCTGTCAGAGATAATAGCCACTGGTACTCCATGTAGAGACACAATCTTATCAACGTACAGTTAGGGTAACATGTCGGAGCTATAAGTTTCCTTAATGGGTAGGAAATGTGCTGACTTAGTCAGTCTATCAACTATGACCCATATAGTATCATTCCCTTTCTTTGTCTTTGGCAATTTGGTGATGAAATCCATCGTCACCATTTCCCATTTCCAAGTGGGAATTTCTGGCTGTTGTAGCAAACCTGACGGCTTTTGATGCTCAGCCTTGACTTGAGCACACGTCAGACATTTAGCTACATAGGCAGCTATAGACTTCTTCAAGCCTATCCACCAATAGTTTGCCTTCAAATCCTGGTACATCTTGTCAGCTCCAGGATGAACGGAATATTTGGAACTATGGGCTTCCTGAAGGATGACGTCTCGAAGTCCTCCATAAACAGGAACCCATATTCTTCCATTTAATCTCAGGATTCCGTCCTTGCCATAGGATAACTGTTCTTTAGTTACTCCTAGCTTTTCATTGGGATAGTTAGCTTCCAACACAGCTTCCTTTTGTGCAGCTAACAACCTTTCATTCAAACTGTTCTTGATCACAATGCTCTTGGCATTAATTTTTATCGGCTTCACTCTTTCTTTTCTGCTCAAGGCATCTGCGACTACGTTGGCCTTGCCTGGATGGTATCTTATTTCACAATCATAATCATTTAAAGTTTCCATCCAACGTCACTGCCTCATATTCAAATCCTTCTGATTGAACAGATGCTGAAGGCAGTGGCGGAGCCACACTTTGAACAACGGTGTCATCTGACACCATTGAATTTTGTGTAGCAAATACAACGTATAATAGGAAAAATTCGAGCAAAACCATTGTTTTTTATGAGTGACACCATTGTCTTTTTACAAACGACACCATTGTTTTGTTTTCTTCTAAAAGAATTACATAATAAACAAATTGATATTTCAAAAATTAAGCCTAGTTACTTGAATTTAATTAGTATACTTTAAATCATTAAAGGTCCATTCTTAATTTTTATTTTTTCTAATCCAGTAATCATTATAGCCCCATGTCTAATTGGTTTTCTTTCAATTGTTTAACCTAACAGAATGTTTGATGATCATTTGAATGATGCATGCACTTGTTTGTTATAACGAAAAAAGGTTTTTTTTTTTTTTTTTTTTTTTTTGCAAGTTGCCATTAAAAACATTATGAATCGTTTTCAAAATATGAAAATGCGTAAAGAGCAACTATTAAATGCATTTTTTATATATTTCAAATGACTTTGTAATTTTATTATGTGTTATTATTCAATGACATTGTACTTTTACTCTGATATTTGCTTTTATTATGTGATTTGACCCGTCTAGATCCGAACCGATCCAAAAAGGTCGACTCCCCGGGTTACCATAAACCGTGGTATCCATAAAAAATGACACCATAAGAAAAAATTTCTGGCTCCGCCACTGGCTGAAGGCTCTTGTGATCGGAATAGATCACACACTTGAATCCATATAAATAATGCCTCCATAGTTTTAGTGCAAATACAACGGCACCCAACTCCAAATCATGGGTGGTGTAATGCTTTTCATGCAATTTTAACTGTCGTGAAGCGTAGGCAATGACTTTGCCTTTCTGCATAAGCACACATCCCATACCGGTGTGTGATGCATCACAATAAACCACAAACTCATAAATTCCTTCAGGTAACGTCAACACTGGAGCGTTACTCAGCTTTTGCTTCAAAATATCGAATGACTCTTGCTGCTTAGGCCCCCAATCGAACTTGCTATTCTTGCGAGTCAGCAAAGTCAGGGGTGATGCAATTCTTGAGAAGTTTTCAATAAATCTCCTGTAATATCCTGCTAGTCCTAAGAAACTGCGAATCTCCGTAGGGGTCTTCGGCTCCTACCAATTCATGACAGCTTCCACCTTAGCGGGATCTACTTGGATACCATGCTTGCTTACAACATGTCCAAGAAATTGAACTTCTCGAAGCCAAAATTCACACTTGGAAAATTTGGCATAGAGCTTTTCCTGATGAAGCAGCTTAAGAATACATCGAAGATGCTTCTCGTGATCATCTTGGTTCTTTGAGTAGATGAGAATGTCATCGATGAAGACAATGACAAACTTATCCAAATAGGGCTTGCAGACGCGATTCATGAGATCCATGAATGTGGCAGGTGCATTAGTGAGCCCAAAAGGCATCACTAGGAACTCATAATGACCATAACGAGTCCTAAATGCAGTTTTCTGTACATCTTCATCTTTAACTTTCAACTGATGGTAGCCTGACCTCAGATCAATCTTGGAAAAGTAGCTTGCTCCTTGTAGCTGATCGAACAGATCGTCGATCCTGGGCAAAGGATACCTATTCTTGATAGTGACCTTATTAAGCTCACGGTAATCAATGCACAAACGCATCGATCCATCTTTCTTCTTGACAAATAAGATTGGTGCTCCCCATGGAGACGAGCTAGGTCTAATGAAACCTTTGGCTAGCAAGTCATCTAACTGCGTCCTTAATTCCTTCATTTCTGTTGGTGCTAACCTATATGGTGCTCTTGCAATAGGCGCTGCTCCTGGAATGATGTTGATTCTGAACTCTACTTGTCTATCTGGTGGCAAACCAGGTAGTTCTTCCGGGAAAACTTCGGGGTATTCAGAAATAACGGGGATATCTTCAATCTTGGGCTTCTGCTCATCAATGGTCACCTGTGCCATATAAATGACACAGCCCTTCTTCAAACATCTGGATGCCTTTAGCATAGTCACTTGCTCAGGCAATCCATGCTGAGTATCTCCTTGAATGGTAAGTGGTTCACCAGACGGGGTCTTGATCACCACTTGCCTCTTGTTGCACACAATCTGGGCTTGGTTATGCGATAACCAATCCATACCTATCACTACATCGAAACCGGCTAACTTAAACGGAAGGAGGGACAAGGGAAAAGAGTGGTTCCTAATGGATATGACACATCCATCTAACACAGTCGAAACTGTTTCCATGGTCCCATCAGCTAATTCCACCTCATAATTTACACTTAAGGTTTTAACAGGCAATCTTAGCAACTCACAAAACTTATTATCTACAAAGGATTTATCTGCTCCAGAATCAAACAATACTCTTGCGAAAACATCATTAATGAGAAATGTACCGGTTATGACATTGTCGTTCTGGATAGCCTCCTGAGCATTCATTTGAAAGACCCTCGCGTTGGTCTTTTTCCCTTCCTCAGCTTTCTTTGCCAGTTTTGGGCAGTTGGTCTTGATATGCCCTTTTTCATTGCAACTATAGCAAGTTGCATCTCTCAGCTTTTTGCAATCAAGGGTCCTGTGCTCAGAGGACTTGCAAATTCCACATGCCTTCGGCTGGGATTGGGATTTCTGCTCATACCTGCACCTCCCAAAATGGTGCTTCTTGCAAATCTTGCACTTGGGTCTATCACCCGATTGTTGATCACCTTTCTTAGATCCTGGCCCCTTTTTGCGATCCTGATTTCCCTTATGCTTCTTGTTTGATCGGCGTGAATTATCATCATTTTGCTTTCTCTTCTCAGCGTCCGAGTTCCTTAGTGATCTTTGCCTGACCGCGTCCAACGTAAGGGACAAGGAAATATCAGCTGCGGACCTGAACGTAGCAGGCCGAGAGGCTTTCACGCTTGCTTTTATTTCTGGGGCCAAACCCCCAATGAAACGTGCAATTCTCTTGGGTTCCGGAGTCACTAGGTAAGGAACCAATCTTGACATAGTATTGAAACTTGTGAGATAAGCCTGGCAATCCAGGTTCTTCATGACCAGAGATAGAAAATCAGACTCTATCTTTTCAACCTCATGCTGAGGGCAGTAATTTTCTTTGATAAGAGTAACAAATTGCTCCCAAGACATGTTGTACAATGGAACTTTTCCCGAAGCTTGAATCAATGATCTCCACCATGCTAGGGCTTCACCCTTAAATGACTGGGATACAAACTTTACAATGTCCCTTTCAGCACACCCACTAATGTCCACAACAGTGTCCATTTCATCCAGCCAAGTCATGCAATCCACAGCGCCCTTCTCCCAGTAAAATCTCGGGGCTTGCATGAAACAAAGTACTTGTACGTGCATCCTTTAGCGCGAGGTGCATTATCGAACACTATCTTCTTGGGTTGAACACTGTTCTCATTTGAAGAATGTCGATCATCATCTTTCTTAGGTTTAGGCTGGACAGAGGGTGGTTTGCTATGAGCCCCAGAATAGGTTTTAGGCTTGCAATGTGCTGTAGACAGGGTTCTACTTCGGGTCTCAGAGGACTCACCGTTCTACCTATCCAAAGCTTTTGAGATAGCATTATCTACTAGCGCTTGCAGCTCCGCACCAGTTAACTGTATTCTAGCGTTATCGTGGTTTTCCACCGGATGACTATTGACTTCATCCGACCCAGCCATGTAGCTTCATTGCTACATATAAAAATAATGGGCAAGGTTTTATTTAAAAGCTTTTACTGTATTTTATATTCTATTAACCATGGTTTTAAATTGCCATTTTAGGTTAATTTGCTACAATTTTAGGATCTTTATTATTACCCTAAATTTTAAATTAATAATAGCACATAAGGCCTAGTCACAAGGACAATTTAATCTAATTATAAACCAGGATTTTACAGTATCCAGGTATTTAGGTTTGAACCACAGTTCATCACCTTTTCTTGACAGGGAGTCGTAAGCTACCACTGTCCTTAGTCCCAGAGGACATTTAATTATTGCCCACAGGCACTTCGTCCACAAGGGGCGGTTATATAATTAAGGGAATTTAAATTAGCCCTTTTTAAAGGATGGCCTGTGTGACTTTGACAATTCACAGTTTGCCAAGAATGCTAACATACTTACAGATGTTAATAAGAATTGGAATCTTTTGTGTGGTTTCTACCATCTTGGCCAGGTCTGCAACGACACATTGGCTAGGTTTTACCTCTAAGATTCTTTTAATAATTAACGCAGAATAGTCCTAGATTGAGATGTTATTATGGATCTTAATCTAATTATGGAACTACCATCTTGGCCTTGTTTTATGATAACATATGGCTAGGTCTTGTCCTTTTCAGATTTTTACCATTTTATTATAATGACAGATCTTGTAATTATTTTCATTTGTTTTATGTTTCATGCACATAATTAATAATAAATAAAATGAAAATTTAAATTAAACATCTCATAAATAATTTTTCGAACAAGTACATTTTGCCCTAAACGGGACTTCTACAAAAAGACATGCCCACGCTGGGGCGAAACAAACAATAAACCCACGCAGGGGTCAATAAAAGACATGCCCACGCAGGGGCAGAGTACAAAAAGACAAGCCCACGCAGGGGCTGAATACTGAAGCAAAAGTCCACGCAGGGACTTGATTACAACAAAATAAAATAAATAAAAAAAAAAGTCTTCAATGACCCCTTCTCTTGGACTTCCCTTTGATCAAGTCTGACAATCCCTTGAAGAAGCCTCGAGTGTTACTGCGCTCGGTTTGAATCTCCCGTTCACATCGGTCCAATCTTTCAAGGACCTCTTGCTGGCGCTCTGGCGGGATCAACTGCGGCTGCGGTGGCTGGTACAGAGGTTGAGGAGGTGGCGGACGCTGGTACCCATAAGTTGGGTAACCAGTGGTCCAAAGACCACCATAAGGTCCCTCTGAGTGACGAGCATTGTAGTCCCATGCCTCCTGGTATGGGTCCACATTGGCATAGTCGTAATGGGTATGAGCCGGCTGCTCAAAGGGGTTATACGCCGTTGAACCGGCGTAGGCAGGGATTGGGTTGTCAAAACCCAACGGTGGCGCCATAGGCGCAGAGTTGATCTCTGGGATGGGGTTTGATGGACCCCCCCCCATCTGCGGGTCTTCTTCTTCTTGGAGTGGCGGATAATGACTGTCACTCGAGGGCTGAGGAGTGCTGATGCGGACTCCTCCTCGCATGGACATCCGTGCGTTCGACCTTCTCCGCCTCGGTGGTTCCGGAGGCGGATGCTGTTCCACTGGTGGTGGTGGTGGCAGAGTGACTGCCACAAATCGAGGATCCTCGGAAGGATCCTGCTGCTGTTGTTGTTGCTGCTGCTAGTATGGGGACGAGTGTTCAGATGGGGTAAAATACCAGTCCCACTGGTTGAACCTCGCCTGATAGCTGTCAGGACCATGGTAAGGTGATCCGTGAAAAGATGACCCATCGGAGATTTCAATGGGGTGGTTCGGGGTCCTAGTGGCAGGTTCCACGGGATCCGTATCTTCATCCATGTCATTCTCACCCGAGAAGTGATCCTCGGGTCCTAGTGGGTTAAAACCCACGGGTTCTTGAATAAAATTAGCCGGGTTGAACCGGCATTGGAAAGCAGGGGTAGGGTCACCAAAAGAATGGTGCGAGTTCGACCGCTGCAATGGTATGAAGGAAGGCGGAGGGTGGTCGGGCTCGTTTTTGGATTGCGGCCCGAAAGAATACAAATAAGACGGTGAGGAACTTAAGGAGACCGATCGCCTCCCGGGTTCAACATAAACCCTCCACGGATCCTGGGGGCTAGTGCTCATTGTGATAGATAGGGTACGCCGGTGTGAAGGCCCGACTTCATGGTCATGGCCCGTAACTGGGCCCTTGCCTCTTCCTCTCAAAAACCTTGGCGGCATTCTTACCTGTAAGCATGGTTAAGATAACAACCAACATATATAAAAATAAAAGACCAAATAAAACAAAAACAAAACAGAGTTTGTCCTATGTTCTTTGTCTAGACTCGGAACTCGAGGAATGTGTAATTTGTGCACTGAGATTAAACATAAAAGGCTAGTGTTTAATTCACTCAGTGTTGGCTCTGATACCAACCTGTCTCACCCCTAATTTCCATGTGTCACCGGTGGGCCCGGTGGGGGAGTATCGTGACGTAATTGATATCATCATAGTCAAACAACACAAATTATAATGCACAGCGGAAGCAAAAAAGATAGATTTATTCCAACCAAATGATTATTGTAATATTTAAGTATCACAATGTAGTTGAAATAGATCCACAGGCGGATCAAAATAAAAAGGAGAATTGTTCAACAGATTTATTGCATCCAAGCTTGCGAGACTCTAAACGATGCTAAGGAGAGGCCAGCCTATTATGTGTAGAACCTGCACTTAATCTTTTTGGGGAAAATACGTCAGTTTACACTGGTAAATACAATTTAACTGACTCATTTTGAAAACGTTTTAAAAATTGATTTGAATGCACATGGCACAAAACTTTTTATAACTTGGGATAATTAATCAAATTTAAACTTGTAAAAGAATTACATGTTTGTTATGCGTTTAGTAGCCCGGTTCGTGCCGGGTTTAAGATTAATAGACACACCACTTAGTATAAATCCACGGCGGGAAACCAACGGTTATACCTTAATAAACATGGACACATTGTCGGGTGTACGCCTACACCCGCGTGTCAAGGTCGTGGCCATTTCATGAATGATGCCAAGGATATCCGGGACATGGTCATTAAACTCCCAAAGGCGTAAAACAAACAAAACAAATTTTTAAACGGGTTATCTTGATAATACTTAACCACTAATCGATTAAGGTCAAATGCCCGACCAAGCGGTATTTTATATACCATACCCCAAGTCCGTATAAGGAAAAATAAGTTAAAAGTATTTACCTGAGCAAGTACAAACCACAACAAGCAAGTGCAAGTTTCTTTTACTGGATCTCCTATTCTGGAACGAAGGTTTATAATAACCTATTAGAATCCTAACGGGTCTTTAATTTAGCCTAAGCTTAGACTGGTTAGTTTTCAAGGATGAATACGGTTCAATCGCATGAAAGGCGAAAACCGGTTAAGAATGTGGTTTTTGACCTGACAAGCTTGCATGCTTGTTTAATATGGGTAACATAATCACATTATGGGTTTTGAGACAAAAGGATATGGTTTGACCCGTTTCGGCTAATATGTGTAAACTAGTTACAAAAACCGATCCGAACGCGAAAGTGCGTAACGAGTAACCATAATAATTACATACAAGTTTCCTGAGTTAATATGCACTAAATATGTTATATCAGTAAGATAGGTCCTATTATGCCCAAAGTGGTTTTTAACTCAAACTATGCCCCGAAAGGGTATTTTAGTCATTTTAAAGGGTATAAAAGAGTTAAACTAGTAACCTGAGTTACATATCTGAATAAATCAGTAATTATACTTAATTTATTATGTTATAACAGTAGGGTATCATATATATATATATATATATATATATATATATATATATATATATATATATATATATATATATATATATATATATATATATATATATATATATATATATATATATATGTGAATTTTATTAATTATCACCATCCTATGCACCGAAAGGGCATTTTTGGTAATTTCACATAAGCCTATAAGGTCAAAACTGGAAACCTGAGTTTAAAACTTTAGTTTACTGTTATAATATAAAAATTTACTGAATATATCAGCTGGTATCAACCTTATAAATATAAACTAGTTTTGATACATACTATGTCGTAAAAATGCCTAAAAAGGCGATTTGGAGCCATTTCCGGGTTTTGTATAAAAAGATGATATTTTTAATATCCCAGAAGGCTCAAAATAATTATTTTAACATAATAAATCAATAGAAAAAGGTTTGAGGTCAAAAGGATTTATAAAACCAATTTTATAGCCAAAAAGGGTAAACCCGGCATAACCGAAATAAGCTTAAAACTCTAAGTTATGCTCCGCCTAAAAATAAATAAAAATATCCAAAAATCCCAAAATATTATTATATATCAGTGGGTATAAAGTTTGATACTAAAATTTGGGTTTAGATAGGCTATATGCTAATTATGCTAATTAATTACTAAGAAAGCTTCTAATTACGCTAATTAATTACTAAGAAAGCTTCTAATTACGCTAATGAGCATAACTCTTAATCTAGACCTCAAACTGATGTCAAATTTTGGGTTCAAGTTTATAATTCCGTAACTAAGATATCTACTCTTTTACATTTTCAAAAATCATATTTTAAGGTCATTTGGGCATAATGGTCAACATATGAGCATTTAACGGAAACTTGCATAATAATTAGACAACTAGTGAACCAAGCCGTATAATCACAGAGGGTTATACTAACATGTAACTAGGTCCAAAAGAAGCTTTAAGGCAAGCCTAAACTTGGCCTAAACGGGTCAGAACTGAAAGTCAAAGCGAAAGTCAAACTATGCGACTTTCGGTTCCAAACCGGGTCTTAAACTGAAAATTGTCGAGTTGAACATGTTTAGACATGTTCTTACATTAATTACCAAGTTATATTAATGATCAAACAAGTTGCATATATCCTACATTGCTAATTATTTATTAATTTGAAATTAAGCATTCTGTTGACTTTTTAAAGTAAGCTTTGACTCGACAATTTGCATAGTGAACCTTATTGTCCAAGATCATGCCAAGATAGTCTAGGATGCTTGACTCCAAGATGCTTGAACAAAAATGCAAGTGAGCAAGTACAAATGTTCACATCTACAAGCTCTTATATAGTGAACCTTATTGTCCAAGATCATGCCAAGATAGTCTAGGATGGTTACAAGATCATCCCAGGTGTCCCTAAGGTGCTATATACTGCCTATCATGCCCCTGATTTCGAAAACCATGATAATAAGGCGGTGCAACAGGCTGAACAGGCAGCTGTCCAAAACCTGCTGCCAGCGACAGGCTTACGGCCCGTAAGCCTAAGCTCTTGCGGCCCGTATGCAGCTCTTACGGACCGTATGCTTGAACGGTTGCGGTCCGTAATCGACCCTTGTTGAAATCACCCAGATAGGCACCTTACAGACCGTAAGCTTAAAGCCATACGGTCCGTAACCGATGGCCAGAAAACAAAAATTTTGCAAACTTCCACAATTTGACCATGCAACTCTACTAAAATTTTGCAAACTTTCAGTTGTGGGACCATTTACTCAGGCCTTGCATGCTTAATCATGCACTTACACCTTTTGGCACCTTGTGGCAATTTAAAGTGACGGAAACTTTAAGAATTCTTGTTTGGACATGCATCATTCAAATTCAATTTTCTTAAATCAAGAATCTAAATTCTTAATTGTAGTAGTAACATTGTAAAGAAACCCATTTTCCATATAAGGATGGAATTTATTTATTTAGGAACAACCGATTAACATATTAGATGTTTATCATCCTGATTTAAGGTCTTGGGATTTATGACTTGGGTCGCTCAGAGGTAATTTAATAACATGTCGCCCTTGGGTTGTTCAGAGGTATTTAATAACATGACGCCCTTCTTAAATCCTACCATACATCTTTATTTGATCCAGTTTCCTGCCACGTTTGTCCCACATGACACGTGTCTTTATTTTATTGGGCATGAATTTTCGAGGTGTTACACCTCATTATCAACAAAGGGGAGTGTTAAGAAATTGCAAACTGTAGTCGCGCATCTGTTGCTGGATCCACAAGATCTGAGAGCAGCAGGTGCTAGCAGATACATACTCGGCTTCACATGTGGATAAAGCGACAAAGATCTGCTTCTTACATTGCCAGGTGACCAATCGTGGTCCGAAAAACTGACATCCCGCAGTTGTTGATTTAGCGTTAACTTTGCAGCATCCGAAGTCGGAATCAGAATACCCTTCGAGCGTGAAAGCGCCTTCTTTTGGATACCACAACCCCAATGATGGAGTTCCTTTCAGGTAGCGCAATATTTGTTTCACAATCACCATATGCGAAGCTCTGGGGCTTGACTGAAACCGTGCTGCGAGGCAGGTTGGATACATG
This sequence comes from Helianthus annuus, assembly GCF_002127325.2. NCBI lineage: Eukaryota > Viridiplantae > Streptophyta > Magnoliopsida > Asterales > Asteraceae > Helianthus > Helianthus annuus. Next base: position 92,091,829 of record NC_035444.2, on the reverse strand, counting down.
ATATCGGGTCTTGAAGCTGTCATATACATCAGCGATCCGATCATGGAACGATACATCGTTTCATCTACCTTCTCTCCGGTGAGATCAGGGTTTATCCCGTGGTTCGTCGCTAACGGGGTGGAAGCTGGAGTAGTCCCAGACATCCCAAATTTCTCTAAGATATCATGAACATACTTCGTCTGATGTATAAATATTCCCTCGGGCAGTTGATCAACCTGAAGCCTCAAGAAGAATTTTATCTCACCCACTGATGACATTTCAAATTTTTGCTTCATAACTCTTTCAAAATCTTTGCACAGATCTTCATTTGTTAACCCAAATATGATATCATCCACGTATATCTGAACTATCAGAAGATGTCTGTCAACTTCTTTGGTGAAGAGAGTGGCATCCACTTTTCCACGAATGAAGCTGTTGGCAAGCAGATGTTGAGACAATGTCTCGTACCAGGCTCTCGGGGCCTGATGTAAACCATACAGCGCTTTATCCAGTAAATAGACTTTGTCTTTGTGGATTGGGTCGGTGAAGCCCGGTGGCTGTCCGACATATACCTCCTCTTTTACCTTCCCGTAGAGAAAAGCCGATTTAACATCTAACTGAAAAACTTTAAATCCTTTACAAGATGCAAATGCTAGGAAGATTCTGATTGCTTCAAGTCTAGCAACGGGAGCATATACTTCGGTGAAATCTATACCCTCTTGCTGACTAAAGCCCTGGACTACGAGTCGAGCTTTGTTGTGAATAATTACTCCCCGATCGTCTGTTTTGCATTTAAACACCCACTTGGTGTTTATCTTCATGTGACCATCACGCAAATCTACCAATTTCCACACTCCCAATTTCTCAAATTGACTCAGCTCCTCTTGCATCGCGTTAACCCAAGAATCTTCGGTTAGTGCTTCCTTATATGTTCTCGGTTCAATCTGCGAAATAAAACAACTAACTGAAAACTCAGTTTGTAATGGAGCAACTGTAGAATAAAAACAAGTAAGGCCTTGGTCAATTTGTTGTCTTGGGCGGACGCCTGATTGCAACTCTCCAATAATCAACTCCTCTGGATGGTATGAAAGAGTTCTCGGCATCATCTCGCCTGGAACATCTACCTCGCCTTCCAAATTTGTGACATTCTGATTTGCACCTTGTTCACTGACTGGAATTGTTTGATCTGAAATCTGAATTTGCTCCCCCTCAGAATCTGAATCACCATGATCGAATATTGGCCTATCATCAGATTCTAGATTCTCGTTGACTACCGTCTGATTATCAGGAGCATGTTCACATTCTGAAGATGATGGAGTTTGCTGAATATCATCATGTTCTCCAGCATTACTTGGACCAGCTTCATTGTCATTTGAAGTTTGCCATTGACGCCTAGAAGATTCAGCTGGGAATCTTTCTTGTGATGATTCATATTCTCTCAGTATATCCAACTCGTCAAAGAACTCTGGTTCTTCCTCCATGTCGAATGAGTCCCCACAGAGTATCGTAGTTGAAACGCCATGAGTCACCGGGATTCTGAGGTTGCATTGTATAACCTTGGCATTCAACATTGTGTGCTTCAATGATCCGCTTTAAGCTTGGAATAAAGACTCGTTTTAGTGGACTTGAGTAACCCATGAATATTCCTTCGATGCTCTTTGGACCAAATTTTCCAAAAGGGTATAGAACAGTGCAGGGAGACCCAAACGGTTCCAGATACTTCAGGTTCGGTTTACGGTTGTTTATCAGCTCGAACCATGTCTTGTTGAATTTCTTCACTGTGAGAACCCGGTTGAGTGTATAGCAAGCGGCTGACACTGCTTCTGCCCAAAAGTTGACTGGTAATTTTGAATCAGCAAGCATCGTCCTGGCCGTTTCGATTAGCGTCCTATTCTTTCTTTCAGCTACTCCATAAACAGGGTCGGATTTGGTTCACTGTTAGTTTGATTGAATCTGATTTCCATGTTAATTTTGTGATGTTTGGTGTTTTTTTTTTACAGTCGACTTGACGATGAGCTTATCAAGCTCATCAGTGGTGTTCCACCTGGTGGTCTCCATGTTTGGTAGGCCTGTCCTCAACTTCCATTATCCACCGGAGAGTTGAGCGGGTGATAAGTTAGTAGTTATGTAGGAATAGTAATGTGTATTTTGTAGGTTAACTTAACTTTGAAGTAGGATAACATTTGCAGCAGCTTAGCAAGTTAGACAATCATCATTTTGTATGTTGATGAAAATGATGTTTAATCCATCATTTTGTATGTTGATGAAAATGTTGTTTAATCCCAGAAGTTTGATGTTTGATGTTTTGATGTTTTGATGAAAATGTTGTTATAGGTTGTTGAAATGTGGCGCAGGTTAGTTGTTGAAATGTTGAAATGTGCAGCAGGTTATAGGGTGGGTGATGTTTTTATTGAAATGTGCAGCAGGTTATGTTGAAATGTGTAGCAGGTTATATTGAAATGTGCAGCAGTTACAATAGCAGCATGTTAGTTGTTGAATATGTGCAGTCCACACTTGTTTCATGTCAGTTACATGATCATACAGTTGATGATCATACAGGTTAGATGTGCAGTTATGTTTGAATGTGCAGCAGGTTATATTGAAATACTTCAGTTAGGATCAAAATGTGCAGTTGATGACAGTTACATGATCATACAAGTGTTGAACAGGTTTGAATACCTGGAAGTTAGTAGTTATAGGTGGTTATACCTGGAACTTGTTTAGCTAGCATCTAAGTCAGCTACTCATGTTGTTACTCACAATCAGAAACTTGTATTCATGTCCATTATACTCATCTAAGTCAGCTACTCATGTTGTTACACATCAGCTATAGGTGGATATTACTCATGTTGAATAACTCATGTTGAAACTTGATTCAGCTATGATGTTACTCATGTTGTTTATCTACTCGTCTAAGTTGCATACTTGTATTCTGTTTCTGATTCAGTACCCATGATCCCATTTCCAACAACAGCAGGTTATAGATAGATGAGTATAATGCAATGCAATGCAATTGATATTTCCAACATTTAATCAGAAACAGGTTTGAGTATAGAAACATAGAACAGGTTTGATTTTGAGTATACTTATTGGTTTCTGATTTTTAAGTATAGAAACATAGAACAGGTTTGATTTTGAGTATACTTATAGGTTTCTGATTTTTTAGTATAGAAACATAGAACAGGTTTGATTTTGAGTATACTTATAGGTTTCTGATTTTGGCGGGAAGGGTTTTGGAAGTTTCAGGGGGTAATATTGTTTCTAAACACAAAGTATAGGGGGTATTATCAAAGGACAAGTTAGTAATTTACCAGTGGGGGGTAATTGTGCGACATAACAGGAATGTTGGGGGGTAAAATAAAAGGGTAAAATAGTCATTTCAAATTAAAGCTAACATATCAGTTAACAAATTTGACGCCGGGGGGTAAACTTGCGACAAAACATCAACGTTGGGGGGGGGGGGTAAATTGCAATTATTTCGTTAGGGGAGGTCAGAGTGCCAATTGGCTTAAACCCCTGGGGGTATAATTGCAGTTTAATCAACATAAATTGTGTTAGTTTTTATGATATATCTTCTCTTAAAGAATGATAGTAAATCTACACATATGTAGATGTTAATAATATATTGATATACATATGTTATCTATGTATGCATATATCAATTCAGATGCATATTCACACAACTTGAGTTAAATAAAAACTATAGAAAATTGTAAGTAACATTTTTATTTTTTTCAAAAAGAAAAAAAAGGAATGTAACATAAATGTTTTTGAAATTTAAAAAAAAAAAACAAGAAAACGTTGATTAGTTTTTTTTTAAATGTTCAAAATCTGTATGTTACATTTTTATGGACATATATATTATGTAACATGAAATTTTTAACATATTTAAAAAAAACTACTTGGCGTTATTTTGTTTTTTTTAACAAAAATGTTCATAAATATTTATGTAACATTCCCTTTTTTGTTTGGAAAAAAATAAAAAAGCTACATAGGGTTTTTAAAAAGATTTCTTGAGTTTTTTCAACTCAAATGTGTTCTCTTGATATACTTCAAACAACCCCCCCCCCTCCCCACACACACACACACACACACATATATATATATATATATAGGGGTAAGATCTAATAGAAAATTATTTTTTCCTAAATAGGATAAGAAGAAAATCTTAAGCTTTCATTTTTAAAATTAACAGCTAAGATTAAAATGTAAAAGAAAAAAATGTGTAAAAGGTATTTTTGGAATAGCCTATTTGTTAACTTTCTCTCCTCACATGCAAGATACATGCATATTTCCCTCCATTTTTAAATGTTCTTGACTTTTTATATGACATTTAAAAAACTGCACCATAAAACCAAGCATTTTTATGTTTATTGTTTGTTGTATTTCTATGTTGGATAGTATTTTTGTACTATATTTTGTGCTACATATTTTGGGCTAATTTTTTTGTATTTAATTTTTTGTACTAGATTTTTTATGCTACATATTTGTGCTGCAATTTATTATACTAGATTTTTTAATGCGCCATTTTTTGTGCTAAAGTTTTTGTACTAGATTTTTTTGTACTAGATTTTTTTGTACTAGGTTATTTGTGTTGAATTTTTTTAATAAAACAAAAGGGTGAAAGTTTGTTTTTTACGACCAAAATACCCTTTCATCCTACTTATAAGGAGTGTCACATGTCATCTCCACAATCCTTCTTATGCTACTTAGGCGAAACCCACTTTTTAGTGAATTAATCCCCAATAGGGTAGGGTTATTGTAAAAAGGGTGTGTGTTGTGAGAAGTGTAATCAGGAATCTACACTCTTTGATCTATAATCTAATGGTTGAGATTATAATGGCAAAACTGTAAATATTGTTTACCACGAAAATAATTAATTTTCTAGATTAAGGGTATAAAGGTAAATTTAACATTTTTAAATTAAGAAACACACATGCAAGTCCCCCCCCCCCGGGTCTTTTTTTAAGTGTCAGCAACTTTTTATAAGTAACTTTTTAAAAAAAAATACACCATAATAAGAGTGTTTTTTATCTTTAACAAGAGTACCATATTGCTATACTTGTCGGATCGTATTCTGACCTAAATGAGACGTTCAGAGGCTTTCTCCTTGGTTTCAGGTGCGGAATAACAAGAAACTAAGGTAGAAATAGCAGACAAATCACTTTAACTACTTGTTTATTGATATAACATTCTTTTACAGCTCAAATCTCGCACCGGCAGCACTTCGGCACGATTTCTCCAACCCCACTAACTGAAACCGCTCCAAGGCTATTTATAGGCCTTTGGGATCGCTTATTGGACAGGCCCAATAAGCGATCCAGACATGTGACACATGAGCGGTTCTACACTTGTTCATTGGAGCGGTCCAAGTTAACTGTCGTTCGAGCGGACCTCACATATGTCCGTTCGAGCGGTCCAAACACTAATGGGCCTAATGAGCGATCCAACAAGCCTAATTCTATACAATCTCACAATTTCTCGTATTTCATATATTATACAATCAGTCCTATTCTAAGACTCGAACGAAGATGTAGTCGACAGACAACTGCACCAACAGACTCCCCCTTGAATGTTGACGGAATCTTCAGTGAGAGTCTTCAACATGACATTCTCGGATATTGCTCGGTCTTCTTCAGGATTCTACCTGGATCTTTCTTTGGCTATAACTTTCGTCAGACTCCCCCTATCATCCTGCTAGGATTGTCGTCTGGATTTGTTACCACCATAGAAATCATCTCCTGGCTTTTCTCTGTTCAGCTCATCATCTGCATACATCTCAAACACTTCATAAGAAATCGTTTCAGATTTAATCATTTTAAAGACTATGAAGATCAATATGTAGGTTTACATTCAACTTAGAATACAAGTTTAATAAACCATTTTGACGTTTTAATCTTCACATTTAAAACTGATAAGATTTGAAACATTCCAATTTCTAATTCAGATTAATGAATTATCTTAAACATTTCAAACCATTAACCAACCTGTCTGTTCATCATGTTTAGCCTTTGAGATTTTGAAAATCAGCTCTCCAACATCAGTTGTCGAAAATCTTTTTGGATTTTTTCAAAATAAGAAACATAAATGCAAAGACAGAAATTAAATGCAGAAATGAAATATGTACAAACATATTTTTGTGAGTTTGTGTAAGAGGATCATATCAGTTTTTGAGACACATCACAAGCACCGTTAAGCTTCTAATCGTTTTAAGTTCTAAACGACTCACGTAGATTGACGATATAGTTGTCCTCTTAAATTTTCATACAACTTTCAATCTATTCAGGATACTATTTAAGTGTTTTATGAACTTAGTTCGATTCATGTGACCCACCTCTTGAATATACTCCCGTATCCAGAATCCCAATATTCAGTCTTACAGGCAAGAATACTACAATGATATCTGTATATAAATTAGGGGAAAGATGCGAGAACTGAGGGATCTCAGGTCAGAACTTCCGTTCAGCAGAGAGATATCAGCTTCGACTTAGCAGTGTGTCCCCTTTAGAGGATCTTTTCAGCTACAACAGATGATTATCAATTTTATTATCTAATCAGCTGAGGGCTTTATGCTATGTTTCAAGCATTTTGCGGAAAGTATTAGCCAAGGACTAGGTCAGAACTACCGTTCAGCAGAAGTCCCGGAATAATACCCCAGACATCATAGAGTATAAACACCTAGTATATCAGAATACGAGACCTTTCAAACGAGATTTCAGGGGTTACCTATATATCCAAGTAGTGTTCCCCACGAATTTCACAAGTTTGAAATTTTAGGTTTATATCCCGAATAAATCTACTAAATGTACAAAAACCTATCGTCACATCATCAGTGAGACCGTTTATCACATTTGACATTACATTTCTTTAGCGTGTTGTGATAGTCCACTGATTTACTATCATTTCCTCTTATTTCGCAACAAAACTCATTTTTCAGTTTTATCATGTTTTTGTCTTTTTCAAATTTTCTAATTTTTTTAAAATTTTTCTCCCCCTAAAATCAAAATATGTTTCAATTTTGATTTTCTGGGAAAATTTGAAACAAACTGTACAGATAACGTGACAACATGATATCGAATCGCTTCAATTCGCCATCCATTTGGCGTAAACAATCAGAACTCCCCCTCACAACAAACTATTTTCCCATTATGATTTGAAAACACTTAAGTTTGTTTTAATCAAAATGGTTTTTCCGGAAAATTAGTTTTGTGTGTTGTTTCATAAACACGGGGTTTCATCACCTTGTTCTTCAGGTTAACATTTGCAGGAAAGATGAATCAAGTACAACTTAATGTCCCTGATTTATCTTTTGAAAGACGAAAAATCACCAGAGTGAAATTTCTCAAGAAATATGCCGATTCATGTTCCACGCTTACCAACCTGGGAACTCCGGCAAGTCAGGGTTTTTCATTTGAAAAGATTCGCCCAAGCCTGACCAACCTTGGGTGATTTCGAATTCTTATTCAACAATGGTGGAAAATTTGCATCATCCATTGTTAAACTAGAACTCTCCTTTTTTACCTCAACACATGGCTCTTCTGGTTTTACCATACCAGAATCATTGCCTGACTGTGGTTTGTCTGACTTTGATAAGCAAGATTCATCGCCTGAAGGTGGCTTGTCTGACTTCGGCATGTCAGATTCATCGCCGACCTTTTCCTTCTTCTTTTCTTCTTTTGTCCCCAGATTTGTATCTGATGAATTCTTTTTGCTTGTCTTTACAGCGGAGGGAGTAGATTCATCAGAACTTTTATTCTTTCCAACGGATGAACCCGAGGACAAAATCTTCTCCAGATATTCTCTGGCCTTCTTCCTCTTCTTTCTCAGTTTGTCTTTTTGCCCTTGAGAAAGCTTCACTTTCTTTTCTTGAACTTTAGGTTCTTGGACCTTCTGTTCTTTGACATTCTGTTCTGAAACTTTCAGTTTCTTGGGCTTGACAGTGACTGGTTTCTTTGCTGATTTCTGAGAATTAACCATCAATCTTTCATTTGATCTTCTTGGGCAATCCCTGGCAATGTGACCTTTGATTTGACAATTATAGCATCTTCTTGTCTCAAAACTTTGTCTCTGGCAGTTAACAGCAATGTGTCCTTGATAGCCGCATCTGTAACACACTCTGTTATCGTACCAATCACCATTTTCATACCAAACGCTCAGATCAAAGCACTGTTTGGCTTGGTGATACTCTTTCCTCCTCTTGATTGTTGGATTTGACTTTTGAGCACTGTGGTAAAACCTGCACCACTTATTACCAACAATTTCTGAGTTTTCATTTTTTATTTTTTGTAATTTTTCATTACGATTGGATGATCGATCTGATGAACTTTTATTATATTTTTGAAAATTTTTCTCGTTTTTAATTTTTTGTTTCTGTTCCACTTTCTTCTTCAAAGGTTTTTGCTTAGAGCATTCTCCCTTTTCAGTCGATTGTAGAACAGTTTTCTGAAATTTTTCTTTCAAATTTAAAAACAATTTTCGTTTTTCTAATTTTTCTTTTTCATCAACAGATTTTTCATCGCAATCTTCAACTTTGACATTGTCAAAGTTTGTGACATTGTCACTTATTGGAACAGAATTGATTGGTTTTGGACAGGGAAAATTCAAACTGTCTGATTTAGTCACAAAACCTATCAATTTCTTCTCAAGTTCATCAATTTTGTTCCTCGAATTCTCAGCTTCACTTTCAAGCTGAGATATCCTCCCAAAATGAGACTTGATTGTTTTCTCATTATCATTCTTCAAATTTTCAAGAACAGATTTTTCATTCATCAAAACTTTTATTTGTTCCTAAAATTTTGATTCATTCGCTTTTAGATTTTTGTTTTCAAGCTTAATCCAGAAATCTAAATCTTCTGAAGATTTCTGTTTGCTTTCAAGCTCTTTTTCCACCTTTTTGATTTTCATTTGAGCACATTCACCTTCTTTTTCAAGTTCGATAATTTTCTGAAGATGGGAATTTATCATTTTCTGTTTTTCAATGTTGTTTTTACTGAACACATTTCTCCCATCTTCAAGAATTTTCATTTGCTCTTCAAATTCCTGATTTTTCAATGTTAAACTGTTAAAATCATTTAACAGTTTGTCATTTTCTGCTTTTAGGTTCTCACACTTTTCATGTAACCAAAGAATCTGGTTTTCAGCAGCGTGCTTCTCGTCTTTCAACTTTTTGACTTCAGATGCCAGACTTGCCATGTCTTTCACAAGTTTGTCATTATCAGTCTTGACATTATCGTATTCTGAGCACATTGTTTCATTCTCCACCGATTCTTCAGCTTTTGGAGCTTCTTCTTCCTTTGCTATGAATGTACCTGCACAAAAAATTTTAACGAAATCAAGAGGATTTCCATTATCATCAATATAACAACCTCGTTTGAAATCGTATTTCAGCACATATGACACATTTAGCAACCCTTTTGTGCATCTCTTCAATTACATCTGACCTCAGATCTAATACATTATTCTCCAAAACCTTGATCATTTCTTTCTTTTTCTTTCTGGTTTCAAGTTCATGAGCTTTAAGTTTGCTGATGAATTGATTTAGAGGTAATTTTGAAAAATTTGGATCCTCCCTTAAATTTTTCAAACATTCATCCCATTCAATCGGTAATGCATCTGCAAACTTTTCTAATTTCTCAGCATTTAACGGATATATCTCATGATCTTTCAAATAATTCAGTAAGACACCATATCGGTCTTTAAGATCTTCCAACGTCTCGTCTTTCAGACACACAAAATATTTAAACCTTTTTGCCCATCCATCTTTGCTCACTTTTCTATAACCCTCATCTAGAAATCCGTGATGCCAATCATTAAATCTTTCAAAATAATAGTTCTCCTGTTCATCAAACACCATTGCCATTTTTCGCAAAAACCCGACACGTGTTTGTTGACAAATAAGTGGACCAATCAGCAATTGGACACACAAGAGAACTGAATGGGTTAAATGAGCGAATCGGATGTCAGAAAAGCGGATCGGATGGTTATTGGAGCGGACCGACTTGTTCAGATAAGCGGACCGAACAAGTCAAATAAGCGGACCGGATGGCTGACTAAAAAGCGGACCGAACAGGTTGATCTTGGAGCGGACCGGATGACCAAATGCGCGGACCGGTCAGACCAAATAAGCGGACCGGATCAGTGTCCGTTCGAGCGGACCAGAACCTGTTCGTTCGAGCGGATCAACTTCAAATCCATTTTTGACCCACTTAAACTTCGAATTTTGGCTCCAAACTTTCAAGGGTTTGTCTCTGTGTAGTTGCGCACAATCCCTGGGATTTTGAGACGATTCCGACCGTTAAAACTTTCCGAACGAAGAAAAGAAGGTGTAGAAGTAAGAAAAAGTGATGAAATCCGGCTATTTTCTGCAGAGAACCTCCTCCTGAGCTCTGATACCAATTGTAGGATCATATTCTGACCTAAATGAGACGTTCAGAGGCTTTCTCCTTGGTTTCAGGTGCGGAATAACAAGAAACTAAGGTAGAAATAGCAGACAAATCACTTTAACTACTTGTTTATTGATATAACAATCTTTTACAGCTCAAATCTCGCACCGGCAGCACTTCGGCACGATTTCTCCAACCCCACTAACTGAAACCGCTCCAAGGCTATTTATAGGCCTTTGGGATCGCTTATTGGACAGGCCCAATAAGCGATCCAGACATGTGACACATGAGCGGTTCTACACTTGTTCATTGGAGCGGTCCAAGTTAACTGTCGTTCGAGCGGACCTCACATATGTCCGTTCGAGCGGTCCAAACACTAATGGGCCTAATGAGCGATCCAACAAGCCTAATTCTATACAATCTCACAATTTCTCGTATTTCATATATTATACAATCAGTCCTATTCTAAGACTCGAACGAAGATGTAGTCGACAGACAACTGCACCAACAATACTTATATAGAGAAAACAAAATTACTCTTCTCTCGGATGTTTTAGTCCATGTTGTTTTGTCTATGTTCATACAGTGGTATTTTAATTGTATTGTGATTCAAAGCGTTGTGTTTTACAGTAAAACATTATCAACGTATATAAGACACCATAACATTGCAAATATCATTGAATTAAGCAAACTACCATTTTGTTATATAGAAACACAATGAAACTAAAACCAAACACCATAGAAAACAATAAACCACACAAGTATACAAAGACACCATTCCATTAGCAATCAAAAATTATCATTAAATTCAATAAGCTAACTTTAGTTGAACCCTTTCTTCCATGCCTATAATCATCAAGAACAAAGCTCACATGATAGCATATCACTGTCATCAGTCTCTTTTTCTTAAATATTTGTCCATCTCATCCAGCAAAATATTATTGAGTTAACCCACTCAGAAAAAGGACCCATTTCAGTGAAAGCTTTGACATCTGTGGCGTTTTAAAGGAGTGGTTTTATAGAGGATATGGTGTTTTTGTGTTTTTCTGGGTGTGATTAATTTCATTGTGTATAGACCTCTCTCTTATAGGAGTTTTTTGGCGCGTAGTTTTAGGTGGGACTTTTTATTGTAATAAATTATAGTAATAAAGTAACTGTCTTTTCAGTTACTGTATTTTTATATTTACTGTGTTGATCAGCTTTTATCAGTTTTATAGGTTATAGACGTCCCATCTTCTAAGTTTGGCGTTTTTTTTTTAAATGGCCTTATGCAGACCAACATGACAAAATACAATAACGTAGTAAATAAAATATTAAGCAGGAAAAATATTTTTTGTTATTTTTGGCGTTTTGTTAGGGTTAACCATTTTTAGTATTATTTTGACGTTTTGCTAATTAAGATAGAAATTTCTCATTTAATTATCTTAAAAAATAGAAGATTACATAAAAGAAAAAAAAAGAGGAAAAAAATAAAATCCTTCGTCAGAAGGTACTTTATCTGAATAGTATCCATCACTTGTGTCATATTCTTCCTCCTCGGAGTCTTCATCTTGATCTCCATCCATGTCATCACATTCACCTCCATCAACTTCTTGTTCCTGAAGATTCTGAAGCTTCCACCTGAACATGTCTTTCATTAACTCCAATTTTGAGTCTATTTCTGTGTTGGTACAAGTGGCGTTATGCAATTCTTCCATGAAACCCAGTCGCTGCTTTGTCATGATGGTCTCTAGCCAGTAGATTTCCTGCTCTCCGCTGTCGTATGTAACCGTCTACATGTATGTTTCATCATCAAAACGCCATGATGTCATGACAGGGTCTGGCTTGACATCTCCTTTGATTGGTCCAAATTTGCTGGTTGATGCTTTCATAAGCATATGCGTTTCATGGCATTCGTTGTCTAGAGCGATGCCAATGGATAAGATTTGTCTCTGTATCTCTTCTTCCATCTTCAGAATTGCCCTGACCGTCTTTACATACACCCTCCTTCTGTTGTCAAAATGGTGGACGTATCGCCTGATTCCCAGAGTGTATCTCCATGAAACGATTGTTGCCATTTTTGGCGTTTTGTTTAAGTTGACGTTTTTGGTTAACGATTTATTTTTTTTTTTTGCAGAAAATGGATAGATTGAAGTGATTATGGAAGCTATGTTTTACGTTTGTTTATATAATGATGTTTTGGCGCGTAATTTAGGAGGGAATTTCTTCTAATAAATGTTAATAACTGAAATTCGGTTATTTTGTGTTGTTTCATCTTCCTGTAATATTCAACGCGGTTTATTTTTAATCTTTGGCGTTTTATTTTTTGTATGGCGTTTTATTATTTGATGGTGTTTTGAATATGAGGGGTAAAAGACCCTTTTACCCTTAATGAAGCGCGTCCCACCTAATAATATTGATGTTATTTACGAAAACGCCACCACGCATTCTAGTCCATGGATTGTTTTGATCGGATGATCTATAATCGTTCTCACCGTTCTCACACTTTTCACCGTTTTCTCCAAATCCTGACCTTATACATATATATATATATATATATATATATATATATATATATATATATATATATATATATATAGGAGAATGATTCGTTAGGAACCACCTTTTATTGCGAGAACTGCGAGAACCAATGTGAACACAACCAAAAATACCTAAAAAAATTTAAAAAACACACAATTTTTTAATATTGTTTTAATAAAAATCGCTAATTTTCGTCAACAAAAAATTAAATTTTTTTTTGAGTGTTTTTTAGATTTTTTGGGGGTTTAGCTTTATGGTTTAGTTTTTAGCATTTAGCTTGGGTGGGGGGAGGGTGGTTAGGTATTTTGGGGTTAGGGGGTTAGATTTTTTTAGTTTTTTAGGGGGTTTAGTTTTTAGCAGTTAGCTTGGGGGGGTTAGGTTTTTGGGGGGTGGGGGTTAAGTTTTTTTAGGTTTTGGGTTGTCTAGTGAGTTTATTTTGTTGTGTTCACATTAGTTCTCGCGGTTCTTGCAATAAAGGTGGTTCTCGCATGAACCAAATATATATATATATATATAGGGTAGGGATCCTAAGAGAAGTCCACCCTATTTGAGAAACTTGAGAAGCAATCTGGACCATACATTTTCCCTAAGCAAAAAATGCAAAAAAAAGGTGAAAAAAATGCAAATTTTTTTTTTTTTTGGAAAAATCGCAGCTTTTTCTTTAAGGATTAAATTTTTTTTTTATTTTTTTTAATTTTTTTTTTGGATTTATACACATGTGTATATTGTTAATCTTTTTAACTATACATATATGTATATTGACAATTATACATATATGTATATACATGTTTAAAATTAAAAAATATGTGTTATAAATCCTAAACCTTATACCATAAACACTAAAGATAAACCTTAATGCTAAACCCTAAACCCTAAAGCTAAACCCTAATTCTAAACCCTAAAGCTAAATCCTAATTCTAAACCCTAAAGCTAAACCCTAATGCTAAACCCTAAAGCTAAAACTAAACCCTAAAGCTAAACCCTTAATGCTAAACCCTGATGCAAACCCTAAAGATAAAGCTAAACCCAAAAGTTAAAGCTAAACCCTAATGCTAAACCCAAAAGCTAAACCCTAATGCTAAACCCTAAATAATATTATTAAACCCTAATGCTAAACCCTAATGCTAAACCCTAAAGCTAAACCCTAAACCATAAAGCTAAACCCTAAACCCTAATGCAAAACCCTAAATACTAATGCTAAACCCTAAATAACACTTATTTTTTCAATTTTAAACATGTATATACATATATGTATAATTAACAATATACATATATGTATAGTTAAAAAGATTAACAATATACACATGTGTATAAATCCCAAAAAAAATTAAAAAAAATAAAAAATAAAAAATTAAATTCTTAAAGAAAAACCTGTGATTTTTCAAAACAAAAAAAATTCGCATTTTTTTTACATTTTTTTTCATTTTTTTGCTTAAGGAAAATGTGTGGTCCAGAATGCTTCTCAAGTTTCTCAAATAGCCTACTACTTCTCACATGATCTTTATCCTATATATATATATATATATATAGTGGAGGGTTCAAATGAGAAGAAATTCTTTGTAAGAAGAAAAAAGAATAAATTTCAACCAATAGGAATGCTTCATTAGACTTCATTTAATATTTGCACTTAATGTAACTATAAGGGTATATTAGTAAACTTACATACATCATTAATTGTTGTTTCAACTTTAATAACTAACTATATTAAATTTGTAACTTATTTTTAAGATATATATTTTTTCACAAAAATTAAAAATAAAAATTAATTTATAGTGTAGGATAAATAAGAAGCGTGTAGGATAAATTACTAGTTGTGTAGGATAAATTACGAGTTGTGTAGGATAAATTTCAATATGTGTAGAATAAATTTCGAAACGTGTAGGATAACTTTTGATGTGTGTAGGCAAAAATATTTAGTATGGAGAATTATAGTCTTAATGACTAATTAATTAGTCAAACATAATAATAAATGAGATGAGAAAAAAACTATTTAATGTTTTACAATTGTACCCTTTTATTCTTTTTCTTCTCAATAAAATTTTCTTCTCAAATGAATCTTCCCCTATATATATATATATATATATATATATATATATGGGTGGAAATGAGAACCACCTGAGTTGTGAGAACCGTGAGAATTAGGCCATCCAAAAGTTTTTCCAAAATTTTTTTTTCTCAAAAGTCATAAAAAATCACTTGTTTCATCAATTTTTTTTAAGATGTCACATACCCACATTTACATGAGTCGTAAAAAATATTTATTTTCGTACAAAATTTACATCATCACGTAAAAAAAATTGCATTAGTCAAAACTACCGACTCGACAATTATTTTTACTTTTTTACAAATGTGTTTATAATATTTTCATCTACGTTTTTGCAAAAAAAAAAAAAAAAAAAAAAAAAAAAAAGTTGGCCCAACTTGCGCGGGAAGAAAAAGTTCTTACGGTTCTCACAACTCGTGAAGGTTCTCATTTGAACCGAGCCCTATATATATAGGTGAATTGTAGGGGGAAATCTCATGTGACTTATTAAACTCTTAAAACGTAATGTATGGTATGAGGCTGCCACGTGTTACACTTTTCGCTGCAATATTTACTGACACTGACACACTTTATTGTAAAAGTGAAGAAGAGAGACGATGTGTTACACTTTTCAATTGTTCATATTTTTTTAACTTCACCTGTTACATTTATTTATTTATTTATTTTTGCAGCGGTTTTTTTAGATTATATGAAGTGTATTGATTTTAAAACTTAATAATTACAGCGAGATTTTTATGTAATAATTTTATATGTCATATTTTTTTATGTTAGAGTATAGAGAAACATGTAAGGTTGTTACACTTTTTGTCAGTTATACTTTCTTAAAAAGCACATTTTTTGTATCTGTTTAATATCCATAATTACTTAGAGCATCCACAATAAGGAGCACAAAAAACATCTAAAAACGTGACTAGTCACCTGCCACATCAGAAAAACATTCATTCTTTAAAAACACCCAAAACCCACCCAATAGGGAATCTTAAAATCACCTAAAAACAATACCATGTCATCAACACCTTTTACATTTACATTTTTTTTTAATTATTACCCAAGCCCCCCACCTGGCCCTACCACCTGCACACTACCCCACCTTCTCTCATTTTTTCTAGTTCTTGCACAAATACATGGATAAAAAAATGGATCCTACAAACATCAACCTTAATAAGAAAAAATGAAAAACAAGTCCACGTGGGCATGGAAAAATGAGAAAAAATGGCTATTGGGGATGCTTTACATGAGATGGATAGTGAATTGAAGATGAAGTTTTCAAAGTTTCTTGAACTCACATCACATGAGTTTTCATTTATTCTCCCCATCTGTCTCTATTGTGACAACTCAAATTTCCAAGATTTCTATTTCGCATTTATTGCACGTTCTTGTATTATTTAGTTGAATGATTTCACAATTAGATGCTATGGAAATTGTATATGTGTTGATACAATGAAGTGTGTTGTGAGACGTTGCATCATTATGTGTTAATTGTGATAAACTTGTCAAATGTGTAAACTTGGTGGTGGAACTATGAAACGGTTATGAGATGGTGTGCATTTGTAAATTATAATACTTAGGGATGTAGATGGTAATTAGTGAAATCCTAGACACTTAACCCTAATCTCATTTCTCTAATCATTTGCACACAAAACTAAATCACGTACTTGCAACTCTCTAATCCCCTAGCAATCATCACCATCATCATCACCAAGATAATCATCACAAGTTTGATCACTCTCCTCATCTAGAATCATTCAAGGTAATTGTTATTGATCATTGTAATACTTGTAAACCTTAAATGATTGTTAATTGTATCGATTCTTGATTCTTGTGAACTCTTGAAAAACCCTAGTTCTCCATATGATGTCTGTGATTTTGGATTTGATTCGAATTATAATGATAATGACGCTGAATGATTGTTTAATCGATTGGGTTGATGATTAAGAATACATGATTTACGTGATGATTGAGATGATATTAGTCTAACATAGTGTAATTAGGGTTTGATTGCGTGAACGATAGAACGTAACTGTGAATGAAAAGAAGTGTAACTGATGCAATCTCGATGAACGTATGAGTATGTGTTTTGTCTGAGTTTAATGTGAGGTAGCATGCCCGAGTTTAATATGATACCCTATAGTCCGACTTTGTTAGGGGAGTTGATGGCCCGACTTTAAACTTGTATGTATCACTATGTCCGAGTTTAAATGTTTCATCACCATGTCCGAATATAATGAAGAAATAGTGGTCCGAGTTTAATAAATACAATATGGACCGAGTTTAAAGTTGTTTGGGCCGAGCTTATTGGGTTGTTAATGTGGACCGAGTTTAATTAATGGTCTAGAGTCCGAGTTTCAAGAGAATGCATGTAGTCCGAGTTTATTAAATTGCTTTTGGTCCGAGTATAATAAATTGTTTTGGTCCGAGTTTAAGGGCACATCATTGGACCGAGTTTAATGACTAACCAATGGACCGAGTTTAAGGACAAATCATTGGACCGAGTTTAATTGACTATCCATTGGACCGAGTTTAAACATGATCACCCATGTCTGAGTTTGTATGTTGATTTAATGTCCGAGGTTGTATGATGATTACATGTGCTATCCGAGTTTTGAACAGGGAGACCCCCCCCCCCCATACTGTCTGAGTTTTAGTAGGGCAAGGCCCTGTCTGATGTTATGTGATATTCAATTTGAAACAATGAACTGTGTGAATTGTAATGACTAACCTGTTAAACTTATTAACGATAATAAAATGTAAGTACGTTATCAGTGGTAACTAGGTTAACACCCACGTGAGGTTAAACTGTGTAATCAAAGACACGACACATGAATTACGTGAATTGTATGAATGGGTTAACTGTTACGTGATACATGATTGATACATGATATTGGCTAGCAAGCACTATGTGACATTAGATTACATGCGTATCATTGCGAACATGAACTGATTTATTATACGTGCATACAATAGGACTTGATTGATTACTTGTGAGTGCATAACCTAGCATACCGAGCAAACCAAGGTGAGTTCACACTCTTACCAAGGCATGGGATTCCCGGGGTGTTGGGAATGGGATTGAAAGGATAAGGTTGAATACATACACTACTGACACTATGACTAGACTACCATATTACTATCCTCGGTTGTGAAGGATACTTATACTGATTACTATCCTCGGTTGTGAAGGATACTTATACTGATCACTATCCTCGGATGTGAAGGATACTTATACTGATCACTATCCTCGGATGTGAAGGATACTTATACTGATCACTATCCTCGGTTGTGAAGGATACTTATACTGATCACTATCCTCGGATGTGCAGGATACTTATACTGATCACTATCCTCGGATGTGCAGGATACTTATACTGATCACTATCCTCGGATGTGCAGGATACTTATACTGATCACTATCCTCGGTTGTGAAGGATACTTATAGTTACGAATAGTCTAGTGGTTGTACAACATGGGAAGCCCCCACCAATAGAACGTACTAGCGGCCCAGTAGAGCCACCTGTTACATATGAACTTACTATTACGCATTTACTTTCTGTGAACTCGCTCAACTAGATGTTGATCCTCTGTTACATGCCTTGCAGGTCGTTAGGTACATGGAGCTTGCACATGGAGGAGCGGGTCGTTGTGGGCTTGGATCGTGATTATCTTGTTAAACACTTATTACATTTGATACTTTATTATGATGGGTTTTGATTATACGCTTCCGCTAAACAACGATAACTTACTTATGTTTTGGAACACCTTTCATATGGATTGGGTTTGGATTATATTGCAATTACTTTTACTTTATACAATGTTCTATATGATTGGTGGCTGGATCCTGGTCAGTCACGCTCCCAAGCGATGATACTTCGCAGGTGGATTTTGGGGGTGTGACAGATTGGTATCAGAGCCATTGGTTATAGAGAACTTGGTTTTAATATGGGGAAAACGTTTTTATTAAAACCAGACTATAACCTGAACAGTGCTCTCAACGATCCACAACGACGCTTCGCTCCACGTGCAAGACTCGACATACTAGGTAATAAGGTTTGTGTTTATTACCTGCTTGCTAGAACTGCTTAGAACTTTGCTCGTAGTATGCTTACCCTACTTTTGCTCACTACCTGTTATTGCTTAAGAACCCCTATGTGCTTACACTCTTCTGTCATCGCACTATTCGCGAACCTTTCTCACTTATGTCGCCTTTGATGTGAAGATCAATGGCCGGACGAATTAACATAACTCAAGCCCAGCTAGAGGCTCTCGTTCAAGCTCAAGTTGCTGCGGCACTTGCAGCTGCTCAAGCAGGTAGTATACCCTGCAGTATGGACACACACTAGGATCCTTAGATCCTACATTAACTCTCGTATTTAACTTTGTCCTATTCGTACACAATAGGTCAACACGCGCAGCAGCCCGTCTGCACTTTCAAGAACTTCATGGACTGTCGTCCAAGCTCATTCAGTGGCACCGAGGGAGCAGTGGGACTCCTCCATTGGTTCGAGAGGCTCGAAACTGACTTCGAGGTGCATGATTGCCCTGAGTTTCGCAGGGTAAAGTTTGCTTCTAGAACACTCGAAGGTGCTGCATTAACCTAGTGGGAAGCACAGATTAAGATGTTAGGGCTGGCAGCTGCTAATGCCACCCCCTGGAACGAGTTCAAGGACCTGATTAAGGAAGAGTTTTGTAGTCGTGAAGACATCCACAAACTAGAGGTAGAGTTCCTCAACCTACAGATGGTGGGGTCTGAAATTGAAGTTTATACGAGGAGATCGAATGAATTAGCCACATTTTGTCCTACTATGGTAGACCCTCCCACCAAACGTATCGAGCTGTATCTCAAGGGTCTGGTGCCAGAGATTCAGAGTCATGTGACTGCAGCTAATCTTGACACCATCCAGCAAGTCACTCGTCTTGCTCATCGTCTCACAGATCAGGCAGTGGATCAGAACAAGCTGCCAAAACGCAACAGTACTACCACAACTGCTGTCACTACTTCTGCTACTCCCAGAGACAACAAAAGAAAATGGGATGGGGATTCCAGCAAGGGATCAGCTTCAGTTCGGTCACAGGTTCAGCAGCAAAAGACTGACCGTTATCAGAGTCCCAGTCAGCACTCTTCAGGCAACCAGGGGCAGGGTGGATATCGGGGAATTCACCCACTATGTAACAGGTGCAACAGACACCACAGTGGATGGTGTCGCAAGGAACAATGTCAGAGATGTCTCAAGATTGGTCATGAAGCAAAGGATTGTCGAAACTCACGTCCTGTAACCCAAGAACAACAACGACTGCCTCAACCTTCACAGAACCAGCAACTGCAACTACCAGCTCCACAGAACACACAGCAGCAGCCACAGCGTGGGAACGGGGGATGTTTCCAGTGTGGGGCTGAAGGTCATTTTAAACGCGATTGCCCTCAATTAAACCAGGATCAGACTCAAAACCACGACCATGGAAACAGGGACGACAACGGGGAAAGTGTTGGGGGAAGCAATGGAAACCATGATGCCGGGGCAGCGTGTACATGATTGGTCAGGGAGACGCAATGAACGATATTTGAACTTATAACTTATCTTGGGTTTTCATTATTATGTTTACGCTACTCAAACAAAGTTTGGCTCGAACATTAATCGTATTGAGTTTTATGAATTATTTTACCTACTATATTTTATGTTTGATATAATGGATGGTTTGATATTATTGAACGCACCTGCCGTATTTATGGGCCTTACGAACAGGGTGTGCAAACCCTATCTTGACAAGTTCGTCATCGTCTTCATCGATGACACTTTGATCTACTCCAAGAGTCGGGAGGAGCACGAGCAGCACTTACGTCTTATCTTGGAACTTCTTCGAAACGAGCAACTGTACGCAAAGTTTCCAACATGCGACTTCTGGCTTCGTGAAGTCCACTTCTTAGGCCACGTAGTGAACGAGGACGGGATCCATGTTGATCCATCCAAGGTAGATTCGATCAGGAACTGGCCTGCACCGCGCACACCGACAGAAATACGCCAATTATTGGGTTTGGCGGGGTACTACAGACGATTTATTAAAGACTTTTCGAAGATCGCGCAGCCACTTACACTACTGACACAGAAAGGTGCCACCTACCGTTGGGGAGATCCCCAGGAAACCGCTTTCCAGTACCTAAAGGATAGGCTTTACAGTGCACCTATTCTCTCATTGCCAGAGGGCACGGACGATTTTGTAGTCTATTGTGACGCATCGATACAAGGGCTTGGTTGTGTATCGATGCAGCGGGATAAAGTTATTACTTACGCTTCTCGGCAACTCAAGGTTCACGAACGGAATTGCACCACGCACGATTTAGAGCTGGGAGCTGTTGTTTTCGCGCTCAAGATATGGCGACACTACCTGTACGGTACCAAGTGCACTATTTACACCGATCACAGGAGTCTCGAGCATATCTTCAAGCAGAAGGGAATTGAACATGCGTCAACGACGATGGGTCGAACTACTTAATGATTTCGAATGCGCCATCAAGTACCATCCAGGCAAGGCCAATGTTGTGGCTGACGCTCTCAGTCGGAAAGACACCCTACCTAAGCGCGTGCGAGCGCTACAGCTTACAATTCAGTCTAAGTCTTCCTGCACAGACACGAAATGCTCAGGTTGACGCATTGAAACCAGAAAACGTCAGGGCTGAAGCCTTACGCGGATCACGGCAACGATTAGAACAAAGGGAAGACGACGCCTACTATGTGACAGGACGTATTTGGGTCCCACTATATGGCGGCTTACGGGAACTTGTGATGGATGAAGCTCATAAGTCTCGCTACTCGGTACATCCAGGTTCGGATAAAATGTACCACGATATCAGAACTATATATTGGTGGCCTAGCATGAAGGCCCACATTACAACCTACGTCGACAAATGTTTGACTTGTGCGAGAGTCAAGACAGAGTACCAGAAACCCTCAGGCCTACTCCAGCAAACCAGGATACCACAGTGGAAATGGGAAGAGATTTCCATAGATTTTCTTACAGGCCTACCCAGACCCCAGCGTGGGAATGATACTATATGGGTGATCGTGGATCGACTCACCAAGTCTGCACACTTCCTGGCTATAAGGGAAACGGATAAGTTCTCCACTCTCGCATACATCTATCTTAAAGAAGTTGTTTCGAGGCACGGGGTGCCCACCTCCATCAGTTCGGATCAGGATGCACGATTCACGTCAGAGCTATGGCAAGCGATGCACAAAGCGTTTGGCTCTCGTTTAGACATGAGCACAGCATATCATCCTCAGACGGATGGGCAGTCTGAGCACACAATACAAACTCTTGAAGACATGCTTCGGGCATGTGTTATTGATTTCGGCAACGGCTGGGAAAAGCATCTCCCTTTGGTGGAGTTTTCGTATAATAACAGTTATCACACCAGCATACAAGCCGCTCCATTCGAGGCATTGTACGGACGTAAATGCCGGTCACCTCTCTGTTGGGCAGAGGTGGGGGATAGTCAGATTACGGGTCCAGAGATTGTAGTGGACGCCACAGAAAAGATTGCACAGATACGACAACGCATGGCGGCAGCTCGTGACCGTCAGAAAGCCTACGCGGATAAGCGTAGCAAGCCTTTGGAATTTCAGGTCGGGGACCGGGTGTTATTAAAAGTCTCACCCTGGAAGGGTGTGGTTCGATTTGGTAAACGAGGCAAACTCAATCCACGGTATGTTGGACCGTTCGAAATCATTGAAAGAATAGGCCCAGTAGCCTACAGACTGAATCTACCAGCTGAACTCGGTGCAGTTCACAATGTATTTCACGTGTCGAATCTGAAGAAGTGCCTGTCAGATGAGACCCTCATAGTTCCTTTTAAGGAACTCACTATCGACGAGCGGTTGCAGTTCGTCGAGGAACCAGTTGAAATCACGGACCGGGATGTTAAGGTCCTCAAACACAAGAGAATCCCTCTTGTTCGAGTTCGTTGGAACTCCCAACGTGGCCCAGAGTACACCTGGGAACGCGAAGACCAAATGAAAGAAAAGTACCCCCAGTTATTCGAAACCAATGCATCCACTACTGAGGCTGAAGCTACTACTACTGAATTTCGGGACGAAATTCCAAATCAACGGGGGGGGTGATGTGACACCCCAGGAAAACCAGTGAACGATGTAACTTACCTAGCTTCCTCAGTGAGTGCGTACCAAATTTCGGGACGAAATTTCTTTTAAGTTGGGGATAATGTGACAACTCAAATTTTCAAGATTTCTATTTCGCATTTATTGCACGTTCTTGTATTATTTAGTTGAATGATTTCACAGTTAGATGCTATGGAAATTGTATATGTGTTGATACAATGAAGTGTGTTGTGAGACGTTGCATCATTATGTGTTAATTGTGATAAACTTGTCAAATGTGTAAACTTGGTGGTGGAACTATGAAACGGTTATGAGATGGTGTGCATTTGTAAATTATAATACTTAGGGATGTAGATGGTAATTAGTGAAATCCTAGACACTTAACCCTAATCTCATTTCTCTAATCATTTGCACACAAAACTAAATCACGTACTTGCAACTCTCTAATCCCCTAGCAATCATCACCATCATCATCACCAAGATAATCATCACAAGTTTGATCACTCTCCTCATCTAGAATCATTCAAGGTAATTGTTATTGATCATTGTAATACTTGTAAACCTTAAATGATTGTTAATTGTATCGATTCTTGATTCTTGTGAACTCTTGAAAAACCCTAGTTCTCCATATGATGTCTGTGATTTTGGATTTGATTCGAATTATAATGATAATGACGCTGAATGATTGTTTAATCGATTGGGTTGATGATTAAGAATACATGATTTACGTGATGATTGAGATGATATTAGTCTAACATAGTGTAATTAGGGTTTGATTGCGTGAACGATAGAACGTAACTGTGAATGAAAAGAAGTGTAACTGATGCAATCTCGATGAACGTATGAGTATGTGTTTTGTCTGAGTTTAATGTGAGGTAGCATGCCCGAGTTTAATATGATACCCTATAGTCCGACTTTGTTAGGGGAGTTGATGGCCCGACTTTAAACTTGTATGTATCACTATGTCCGAGTTTAAATGTTTCATCACCATGTCCGAATATAATGAAGAAATAGTGGTCCGAGTTTAATAAATACAATATGGACCGAGTTTAAAGTTGTTTGGGCCGAGCTTATTGGGTTGTTAATGTGGACCGAGTTTAATTAATGGTCTAGAGTCCGAGTTTCAAGAGAATGCATGTAGTCCGAGTTTATTAAATTGCTTTTGGTCCGAGTATAATAAATTGTTTTGGTCCGAGTTTAAGGGCACATCATTGGACCGAGTTTAATGACTAACCAATGGACCGAGTTTAAGGACAAATCATTGGACCGAGTTTAATTGACTATCCATTGGACCGAGTTTAAACATGATCACCCATGTCTGAGTTTGTATGTTGATTTAATGTCCGAGGTTGTATGATGATTACATGTGCTATCCGAGTTTTGAACAGGGAGACCCCCCCCCCCATACTGTCTGAGTTTTAGTAGGGCAAGGCCCTGTCTGATGTTATGTGATATTCAATTTGAAACAATGAACTGTGTGAATTGTAATGACTAACCTGTTAAACTTATTAACGATAATAAAATGTAAGTACGTTATCAGTGGTAACTAGGTTAACACCCACGTGAGGTTAAACTGTGTAATCAAAGACACGACACATGAATTACGTGAATTGTATGAATGGGTTAACTGTTACGTGATACATGATTGATACATGATATTGGCTAGCAAGCACTATGTGACATTAGATTACATGCGTATCATTGCGAACATGAACTGATTTATTATACGTGCATACAATAGGACTTGATTGATTACTTGTGAGTGCATAACCTAGCATACCGAGCAAACCAAGGTGAGTTCACACTCTTACCAAGGCATGGGATTCCCGGGGTGTTGGGAATGGGATTGAAAGGATAAGGTTGAATAGATACACTACTGACACTATGACTAGACTACCATATTACTATCCTCGGTTGTGAAGGATACTTATACTGATTACTATCCTCGGTTGTGAAGGATACTTATACTGATCACTATCCTCGGATGTGAAGGATACTTATACTGATCACTATCCTCGGTTGTGAAGGATACTTATACTGATCACTATCCTCGGATGTGCAGGATACTTATACTGATCCCTATCCTCGGATGTGCAGGATACTTATACTGATCACTATCCTCGGATGTGCAGGATACTTATACTGATCACTATCCTCGGTTGTGAAGGATACTTATAGTTACGAATAGTCTAGTGGTTGTACAACATGGGAAGCCCCCACCAATAGAACGTACTAGCGGCCCAGTAGAGCCACCTGTTACATATGAACTTACTATTACGCATTTACTTTCTGTGAACTCGCTCAACTAGATGTTGATCCTCTGTTACATGCCTTGCAGGTCGTTAGGTACATGGAGCTTGCACATGGAGGAGCGGGTCGTTGTGGGCTTGGATCGTGATTATCTTGTTAAACACTTATAACATTTGATACTTTATTATGATGGGTTTTGATTATACGCTTCCGCTAAACAACGATAACTTACTTATGTTTTGGAACACCTTTCATATGGATTGGGTTTGGATTATATTGCAATTACTTTTACTTTATACAATGTTCTATATGAT
This sequence comes from Helianthus annuus, assembly GCF_002127325.2. NCBI lineage: Eukaryota > Viridiplantae > Streptophyta > Magnoliopsida > Asterales > Asteraceae > Helianthus > Helianthus annuus. The sequence continues at coordinate 92,066,232 of NC_035444.2, read as the reverse complement.
TGGTGGTTGGATCCTGGTCAGTCACGCTCCCAAGCGGTGATACTCCGCAGGTGGATTTTGGGGGTGTGACATCTATTTTTAACTGATGCAAGTTTTTTTACGCGCTGGTGAGAATTTTGTACGAAGATAATTATTTTTTTACCACTCATTTAAATGTGGGTATGCGGCATTTTTTTGTTTTTGCTGAAACAAATGATTTTTTATGACTTTTGAGAAAAAAAAAATTTGAAAAAACCTTCATATGACCTAGTTCTCACAACTCAGGTGATTCTTATTTTAACTCATCCATATATATATATATATATCCTAGTGGCATTTTAGTGGTGGGATAATAAACTTATGATCAATAGGTCATGTGTTCGATTCCCATAAGGGGGGTTTTCCCAGATTTATTGGGTTTTCTCCTGAATTGGTGTATAAGCATTATTGCCTAGTGGAAATGGATATAATCGGGTGATTCCACTAATAACACAATATTACTCTAATGGTTCGTCAGTCATCCAAATTTACCGTTAAAAAAACACTCTACATTTTGCTTTAAATTTTTAAATTTAAAGTATAAGGCCTACCCCACCCTCTTTCTAACTTTCATTATATTAGAGATCATTATCTACAAATCTGTTATGCAGTTATTACGGTGATCTCTAATCAAAATCTATTATAAATCTATATCAATAATATTTAATATATAAAATTAATACTCAAAAAAATAATTAAGAAAATAGAACGACACTTAGTATTATGTAGATGTTCAATCAGTAAATTACAAAGTTTAAGTGTTTCAAATTTCATTAGGTGTGGATATCTATAGCCTAGTGGCATCTTAGAAGTGAGATAAGGTTTTAGGATTAATAGGTTCTTGGTTTGATTATCATGAGGGGTTTTCCCATATTTATTGGGTTTACTTCTGAATTGTTGTATAACCATTATTCCTAGTGGAGATGGATATAATCGGGTGGTTCCGCTGGTGACACGATGATACTCCAATCGTCCGTTAGTGATCCAAATTTTTCGTTTAAAAAATGTATATCTATATAGTTTAACTAAAAATCATCATCCCTTCAATTTAATTCTCATAATCTATAAAACCTCATACATCTCGATTCTTAAAATTATAAAGATGGGGATATAGAGTCTACGTAAGTTAGTAATTCCTGTAAACGAATCGAACGAGCACGAACACAGGCATGTTCGTGTTCGTTCATTTAACTTTAACCGAACATGAACACGAACATATAATCGAACACATTTTTTATTCGTGTTCTTTCATTAAGAAATCGAGCATGTTCGTGTTTGTTTATGTTCGTTCGTTTAAAGCCTAAACGAACAGTTCATGAACATTAATGAACACAAACAAACATAAACAAAAAAAATTTAAGTGAATGTAATTGAATAAACAGAAACAAACATAAATTAACATGATTGAACAACAAGTCTAACATATTACAGTTTATCCGAAAACACATCTAATTAGGGTTCATAGATATACTAATGAGTTATATTTATATAAGTCGTTAGAAAACCTAATATTTATATAAATATGACTATTATGTATTTTACTAAAAATTAAACGAACATAAACAAACGTAAATAAGCGAACGTTCACGAACATAAATGAACAAATGTTCATGAACATAAATGAACGAACACAAGGTGTGTTCATGTTCGTTCATTTAGTTAAACCAACAAACTTTTATGTTTGTGTTCGTTCATTTATTAAATAAACGAACATAAATGAACTTTCTGCCGAACAAGTTCATGAACGTTCGATTCGTTTACAGGCATATTAATAAATACAGGAAACCACTATACATACTATAAAAATTAATTTAAAGGGATGAAGATGTGATTGGGAGTTTTTTTTTTTTTAATTTTCTTTTAAATGTAAAGATAAAAGAATTATCTGAAAGTGATTTAAAAGCTTTTTTTTTCCCAATAATTTGCTTATATATAAGGTGTTTCTTAAAAGATTGAACAGTTTAAGTCTTTTATGACAAGGATCAAAGACAACATCGTGATTTTTATATTCGATTATATGTACTTTTAATTTTATATTTATCACTTTATGATTTAACTATTAATCAAGATGTCGATTGATAACACTAATTTTAAATTTTCATCTCAATTAGTTAATTAAATAATGGTCTTGAATTTGATATCAAGAGGGTCCCAAATAACCGCCAAAACTATTAAGCTTCTTAGTAATGTCTAATGTCTCTATCAAACATTATAAAATTATATTATTCTCCATACATATTCAATAACTAAAGAGTTTCAAGGCTTCATTTTATTATACATCTTTTCTTTACTAATAATTTTGCAATTTGTATAGTGACCTTTGAAACTTCCCACCCGTTTTTAAACGTATATAACCTTTTATACATAATTTATATAGAAAAAACTACATCATAATAACAACGTTTTTTTATCATTAATATGAGGATCATAATGTTATATTCATATAGAAATAAAAACTAAGTTTCAATCAGATGTTTTAGTCCATGGTATTTTGTCAATTTCATACAATGGTGTTTTAATTGTATTCTGATTTAAGGCGTGGTGTAAACCCTATAGATAAACCCTAAAGCTAAACCCTAAACCATAAAGCTAAACTCTAAACCCTAAAGCTAAACGCTAAAGCTAAACCCTAAGGCTAAACCCTAAAAGCCAAACTCTAATATATTTAAGGTCTTGAATCTGAGGAATAGAAGCACATCTAATATGAATCTTCACATACACACTGACACATATGTCATAATGGATTCAAAGTATATATATACACACCAACACCATTTGTAATCTCCTGTGATACATTTTTGATTCCTTGTTTACTCATGACACAAGTGAAAATTCTGGTTGCACGCAACTATCATGAGGTTGCAAAAAATAGGTGATTAAAAACTCACTTAAATTAAACTAATAGTCTATGGTGTTATGTCTATGTTCAAATCTAAATCCCTCAAATTGTAGCTCTGATATCAATCCATCACACCCTGATTTCCTGATGGGCCTGGATGACGGGTTTGACCGTGGCGAGTGTATATCAGTTTCACAGCAGAACGGAAATAGAGAGTTTACGTATTAAAGTATAAGTATCGAGAACGTCAAATTATATTAAAACTTTATAATGTCAAATATTAGATACAAGTATCCCAACGGTAGGATCTAAATAAAATGGACTTGAGACATCATAGGTCTTTTGCCATGGAGTCGTAAATTCCAAAGCCTTTGACCGAGCCTTATCTAGCCTGCTATTAAGGTTCGTCACCTATATGTTAATCTTTGAGAATACATCAGCTTTCGCTAGTAAATACAACTAAACGACTCATTTGTAAAACATTAAAAATCATTTGTGAATCGTTGGGATTTTTCTTGTTAGCAGATTTACATACTTTTCACATTCGAGGTCCAGTGTCAAAAACCGGCTTATGATTAATAAACACACCATATATTTTGTGTCTGTCAGGTGCATGCCTACACCCCATACTTAATGGCCATTACAATAAATGAATCGAAACGCCCGGATACAACACTATTAACCCCTAAATGTTTTACATTATTCAAGCAATACAGATTAAAGTCGGGTTATCAACATCCTGAAAGCATTTGCCCGTTGCAATACCCGTACAAAGTGGTTTTGCTATATCCCAAGTTTTAAATAACAAAAGTGGTTAATAAGTATATACATGTGCTGGTTGTGCTTACAGCTTATTTGGTTCGTAGTACAGCCGAATTTAAAGTTTATTAGCCTACTGTGTGATTTCTTGGGGGCTCAATAGTTCGGAGAGAATGGAAATATTTTATTCCATTAGAATTGTTTACGAGACATTATGAGTCCTTTGGACTTGACCGGCTAACATGGATTTACACTCGGTTCCGCTAGATTAAACGTTGACCGGATAGAATGTGGTTTATAACCATACGAGTGATGTGTCTCATGTAATATGGTATAGTTAACCTTACATTCAGATTTGAAAGTGTTTTAAAAAGATTTTAACCCATTACAACTTGTTTATATGGTTTATGTCATTTTAACGAGCCGTATACGTAAACACCGGTTCAAGTGGTCAATGGGTTCACAACAAGCCTAACATGTTAAAATATATTTTATTATGTTGTACAAACTGTATCGGTGTCAAAGCATCAGATTACATATGCTTTAAAATCATTCTTTGATATTTACATAAAGCTGCGTTTTGACTTATTAGAAATATAAGTTTGACTTGTCATTTAACCCATTAAGACGTGATGATCACATGTAGGGTTGTAAACGAACCGAACGAACACGAACAAGACCTTTTTCGTGTTCGTCGTTTAGGAACAAACTTGTTCATGAACTGTTCACGAACGCTTACCGAACAAGATTTCTTGTCCGTGTTCGTTCATTAAGGAAACGAACATGTTCGTGAACTGTTAATGAACACATACCATAGGCAAATGAACTATAACAAATGTTCATGAACATAAATGAACACAAACGACGTTTATGAACACAAATGAATACAATATACATTTTAGAATAAAATCTGATTTTCAACACAAACATTACGAAGAATCCACAAAAAAATAAATAAACACTTAACATAATTATCCGAACACAGTTGACATGATTATCTGACTTACAGAAAATTAAGATTTCCCAAGCTTTAACACAAAGTAAAATTGAAATAGTGAAATGAGGGATGTTGTGAGAGACATATAGGATAACTAGGGTTTCAAAATCTTAAAAACTAGAAACAATAAAATGAAATACAGCACATAAAAACCATTAAACGAGCGAACACAAATAAACATTAAAGAGCGAAAATAAATGAACTTATTACCGAATGCTCATGAATATAAACAAACACATTACCGAACATTCACGAACCCAAATGAACGTATGCAACCTTTGTTCATGTTCATTCATTTCACTTAACAAACGAAATTTCTTGTTCGTGTTCATTCCTTTACTAAACAAACGAACATAAACGAGCTTCCCGCCGAACAGTTCACGAACTGTTTGTTGTACGGTCGATTCATTTACAGCCCTAACCACATGATATAAATGCAAGCTATTCCCCAAGGAGTAGGAATCTTTACACGTTAGTGATAAGTGGAAGGTACGGCTTTCATATCAGGAATCCAAGGCCTGCCTAATATTATGTTGTAGCAGGATAATGAATCCATAACACAGAAGCGTTGCAACGAGTTTACCCCTTCAACATAAACAGGTAGCTTTATCTCCCCGACAGTATTCTTCGCTTCTCCACTGAATCCTACAAGTACAGTAGACTTCGAAGTAATCTCAGCTTCCGGGATATTCATCCTCTTCAAGGTCTCCAACTGAATGATATTGACTGAGCTACCATTATCTACCAGTATCCTGCGTACAAAATGCTTAGCAACATATAAATTAATTACCAAACCATCATGGTGGGGATCCTGGATGTTATCCCGTCATCACTATCGAATGTTATCACTTTGTCATCTATGAGCATCGTCATCCTTGTTGGTTTATCTCCTCTCTTTGCCTTGGCTTCTTTAGCATGCCTTTTAGCTGCAGAGTAAGAAGCCTCACATATGTCGGATCCTCCAGAGATAAAGTTGATTATCTTTGCATCCAATGGTGGAGATGCTGCTCTTTGAGGATTCTTGTCAGTATCCTGGTTCTTATTCTTCTTCCTGCTAAAAAGTTCTTTCAGATAGCCCTTACTTAGCAAGTAACTTATCTCTTTTCTTAAGGCTATACAATCCTCCATCATGTGCCCAAAATCTTCGTGGAAGGCACACCATTTTGACTTGTCCTTCCAATCAGCCTTTTGTTGATTTTTTTTCTTGGCCATCTTGGTTTGTCCCCCAAACCCTGCATGGTATACATCAGTTCAGGAATATTAACTGAAAAACAATATTCTGAAAGTTCAGGATATTCTTCTCCATCATCGTCCTCAACAGCATTCACTCTTTTATTATCATTTTTAGCATACGGCTTGGATTGGTATCGTTTGTATGAAGATTCTGATTTCTTATTTGTTGACTCATATGTTGAGGATGCATTCATCCTCTCTTGCATTTTCTTGTCATCCTCGAGCCATATATATCTCAAGGCCCTATTCCGAGCTTCATCCAAATTCCTGCAAGGATTCATTACAAGATCTTGATAAAATTGAGAATCCTTCTGTAATCCCATCTTGAACGCTTGTAATGTCATGGCAACATCAAGGTTCGGGATATCCAGGGATTCTCTACTGAATTTGTTAACATAATCCCTCAGGGATTCTTGTCGTCCCTGTGTTATCCTGTGAAGATCACTTGTTATTTTCTCAAAGCTCAAGCTACAAGAAAATTGAGTGTTAAATAAATTAACTAAATGAGCAAAAGATGTAATAGAATGAGGTGGAACATTTAAAAGCCATTTCAAGGCTGATCCTATTAAAGTGGAACTGAAGCCCTTGCACAGGCATGCTTCTTTGAGTTCCGGTGGGATTGGATTTATTTCCATCCTTTCCCTATATTGGGAGTCTAGAATCTCTTTGGGATTTCTGCATCACAAATAGGGTAAGCAAATCGGGATATCCCGTGACTATCCCGGGATACTTCCGGTATAGGTTGCACTACCCCAGGCACACTTGATATCATATCCATCAACTTTTGAAGTTTTCTGGACAATGTTGATGTTACACTTGCATCCTGCGAAGATTCAAGATTGTTAGTGGCAGGAATACTGGTGTTAATGGACAAGTTACCAGTTTGGTGGTTCTAGCCATATCCTGAACCATATCCTGGATCCCTCACGGTTGATATCCTGGCCGTTGAGGGTATTTTCAGGATATTGCTCCGGGAATGACTCGGTATGATATTGCCCAGATTATCTTCAATGAATACTGCTGAACTAAAGTTCAACATCCTGGGCTGTAAGGGGGTAACAGTATCCTCTGCAGGTCTCATGGAGTTGGACTTCAAGAGTTGTATCTCCTTCATTATGAGCTGGTTACTTTCCTGTTGCTTTTTCATTTGATTCTGTATATTACCAAACAAAGATAAAATTTCATCATTAGAAGCCACAACAGGAGTTCTCCCTGAAACACTGCATCTGTAAACATTCTGAGCAGAATGAGTGTCTCGAGATATTTGGCTTTCATTTCTCCTTTGAGGAGCTTGAACTTGTGGAGGTGGAGGAAGCAATGAACCAGTCGCAAGAGAGGTTGAAGTAGGCATCGAAGAAGAGCTCAAGTTTGATTGAGAGGCCATTGAAAACAGTTTTGTAAAAAGTTTTGAGAATAAAAAACCAAGTAATGATTTTAGCAAAGTTTTTAGTAAAAATAGCACCACATGCCCCACGGTGGGCGCCAAATTATTTTGGTCAAAAATTACCGAAGCAATTAAGTGATCAAATGTAGTATGTTAGGTAGTGTGCTATTAATAATTGCAAAAATGTGTTATGTTGATTGTAAATAAAAACAGTTTCAGGATACAGTTCGAGGATATCAAACTGTTCCAGTTTGTGAATAATGAACAATAAAAGTAAATGTAGACACGAGATGTACGACATTAACAATCTACAGCCACAGTCTACAAGCAAATCGTTAGTTATAATCAAGATACTCCCGTAGGATGTTACCAATATCCTGGTTCGGTATCCTGATCATAGATAGCTAACATAAAATCAAGATATATTGTCAGGATATTGGTTTAGAATTCCACCCATAACAATGATCATGACTGAAATGGGTTTCAAGTAATCCATGAACTTATATGAAATTAGTATGAATATGGGTTAGGAGCATCTCATAGAACATGAATTAAGCTTGAATTTGGCTAGATTGATAAGTGAAAGTGAAAACCCACTGGAAGTAGGAGAATTGTGATGTTTAATGTGAAATTTTGTGTAAATTAGTATAATGATTTTGTATGATGATGTTCATAATGAGAATTTGTTAAATGAAATCGATTTAGAATGAAGGTTTTATGAAATTTTGATTGAATATGATCTTCTTGATAATATTGATATGAATTGGCTAAGTTATGCATATGATACTTGTACACTGTGTTTAATTAGTAGTACACACGCCAAGTGTTTGTTAAAATGCTTAAATGAAATGAATCTCATGTTAGACAATACTACACTCTGAGAATTTAGAAACATTAGTTGTTAACGCATTTATGTCAAGAAAGGAATGTAAACAATGACAAAAAATTTAAAGTAGGTTGATTTGGTATTTTAGGAATAAAAGAAGAAGCCTCAAGTCGTTATGTATCACAAGCGAATAACGACAAAGTTAAGTTCTTATGCTTACGAATTTTAGTAATGTGTAATGTTTATGATATGTTATTATCCTAGATTCGTAACTTGTACATGTCAAATTAGTTTATGTAAAAGTTTGTATCATGATTATGGGTCGAACGAGTAGAATTGGGTTATATGTCGAGTTTGGAAAGTTTATGTTTAATCAAGTATAAAGCAACGTAGAAGATTGATGTCGAACTTCGTTAGAAAGTGTATTGAATGAATACTTGAAGTGATATTATCAAGTCTGAATAGAGGTTCAAACTATGAGATTGTTTGAGTTTAAAATGACTAATTGTTTGTATTGGATGTAGGTAAATCATCTTGATAGGTGGCTCAACGTTGGAACGGACACACTATCTCACAAGCTTCCGCTATGATACGTGACTAAACGGGTCTAAACTTTTGTAACAAAACTTTATGTTATGTTTTAGCTTTTGTAAGCACTTAACTTTAAAAGATATCGGAACTCATGTCGTTTATGTTTCTGATGGTTATCTTGAATTTTGGATGTAAACTTCTACGTAAGTTAAGTTGGGTTGTTTATGTCAAGTTTTATGGTTGATTTTTATAAGTCTTATGTTTGACCCATTTTGTTTTCATCACTTAAAATGCCTATGTTTATCGTAAGAATTTTAGACCTTACAAGTTGGTATCAGAGCCGAGGTTTGAGGGATTCAAGTATCAAAGTTAAAATACTTGAACTCAAACCGAAAGCTCGTATGAAGGTGTGTTCGTTCCGAGGCGTGATGCAAGTAAGTAATTTAAGATTTTCGATACTTATATTCTTAGTGTGGAATGGGAAGGGATTATGGTTAACTAATTAGAATAACCTGGGTAGGGACATTACGGAATGTTACCGGAGAATTCAGAACTTCACGGAACAATTTCAGGTTGAAACAGGGCTCGGGAATGGATTTTTGTATTGTTTTAAGTTAAAACAGCGTTTGCAAACCAGAAGGGGCATTGGCGACGCCACCCCTGATCCCCGACGCAATAACTGGCTGTCTACGCAAAAAGTCAGCGACGCAGCTTTCCCGATCGCGTCGACGACGCGGCCCAGTGCCGTCGCCGACGCCATTCCCTGATTCGCGTTGCTGATTTGCTTATTTTGTTATGCCAAAGCTCCGAAACCAGTTCCAAACCCTCGTTAAACTTTAGAAAAGCCCTAAAATGCCAATGGAACCATGGATACAAGCTAGTTATCATGAATATCAATAGTGATTGTACGAATGAATAGAAAGTTGTGAGCATAAATGGAAGTATGCTTCGATTAGCATATCAAGAATGTTCGCAGTAAGCGTTATACGAACATATTATCTATGGGAATGAATTATTGAAATTAAACAAAGTATAGAATGTTAAAGAGAATGAAAAGTATAATATCTAACATAAGTATGTGATTGTAGATGACGGACGAAAGAAACCCAAATGCTACGAAACAGATAAATCAGGATGAACTAAACAAACTAATTTCAGATGAAGTAGTAAAGACACTTGATGCAATCATTCCAAGGATAGCGCAAGAAGTAGAAAGTCAAGTGTTAAGCATGGTGGAAACCATGATGACAAGTAAGATGGACGAGTTGAAGGAAATGATAATCGGGGTGCAAGGCAAGAAGGAAGCACGATGGTGCACATACAAGGAGTTTATGGCGTGTAAACTCGCATCTTATAATAGAGAAATAGATCCCATTAAATGCCAAAGATGGATCTCCAATATAGAAGGGGTGTTCATTCGTAGTCATTGTGAGAAGGAAGACCAAGTCATGTTTGCCACGGGCAACTACACCGACAAGCTAAAGATTGTTGGGATGTGTATAGTAAAGAAGTCGGTGAAGAGAAACTCCAAACCCTAACATGGCAAGAACTCAAAGAACCTTTCATTAAATATCATTGTCCACAATCGGCTATGAATCGGATTTAAAAAGATTTCCTCCGTCTTCGGCAGAAGAATGAAACAAGTGATGAAATCATAAACATTTTCCTCGATAAGTTGAAGTTTTGTAAGGAGTTTACAAGAACGGAAAGAATGAAGATTAACCGCTATAATGACATGTTAAAATCGAAGTACCGAGAGTTCATCACCCCTTCTAAGTGCGAAAATTTGAATGAGCTCATTAATTGGGCAAGAGATAGGGAGATCGAGAAGAAAAGACAAGAGGAATGTGGGGAGAAAAGACAAGTCGAGAAAGGATCAACACAAGGCACTCCTAAAATGTCTAAGACACATGATCAGGGAAAGAAAGAAACTACTAAAGGAGGGTTTCCTCGGTGCAAGACACGCGAGAAATTCCATTCGGGAGAATGCTTAATGGGGAAGAAGGGATGCTATAATTGCGGACAAGAATGGCATCCATATTATAATTGTCCAAATCCCAAAAGAGTATGTTACAACTGTAACGAGTCGGGCCACGTGAAAGCCGAATGCCTAGAGCTCAAGCAAGGGATGAAGAAAGAAGGAAAGAAAGAGGAACCCTCTAAAGCTAAAGGAAGAATGTTCCAAATTTCATCAGAAGAAGCGAGGGCTCATCCGAATGTGGTGTCAGGTATATTCATGATAAACTCTATACCTACATACGTATTGTTTGATACCAGAGCTAGTAGGTCGTTTGTTTCAAGTGAGTTTATACATTCCCCTCTATTTGTAATTGAAAGAATGCTTATACCCTTAGAAGTAGAAATAGCTGATTGTAAGAGTTACCTTTTACATGAGATATGTAGAAATTGTAAGATCACCATTGAGGATGAGGATTTCGATATTGATCTTATTCTCATGGTTTTGGGAGAATTTAAAGTAGTGGTGGGTATGGATTGGCTATCCCGATATCATGCGGAAATCTTATGTGAAAGCAAAACTATTTACGTGATGTCTCCTTAGGGAAGGTGGGTAAGCATTTATGGGGAAAGGGAGGTAGAGACTAAATTATGCACCATAATTGAAGCGGTTAAGTATGTGAGAAACGGAAGTAAAGCATTCCTAGCCTATGTAGTCGATACGAAACAAGATGCCTTAAGGATTGAAGATACAAGAATTGTGGATGAATATCCGGATGTGTTTCCGGATGAATTGTCGGGACTCCCACCCGAGCGAGAGGTAGAATTCTGAATCGAATTGGAACCAAATGCCAAACCGGTTGGCACTCGCTGAAGTACGAGAATTAATGGTCCAATTACCGGAATTTCTCGACAAGGGCTTTGTATGTCCTAGTGTATCCCCGTGGGGAGCGCCTGTTCTATTTGTTAAAAAGAAGGATGGTTCGATGCGTATGTGCATTGACTATCGTGATCTTAATAAGCTCACGGTGAAGAACCGATATCCCTTACCAAGAATAGACGATCTTTTTGATCAATTACAAGGGGCAATTTGGTTTTCTAAAATCAACTTACGATCGGGTTACCATCAACTACGAGTAAGAGAAGAAGATGTGGCTAAGATGGCGTTCAGAACCCGTTACAGACATTATGAATTTTTAGTAATGTCTTTAGGGTTAACTAACGCTCCGGCCGCTTTTATGGATTTAATGAATAGGGTATGCCGAAACATGCTAGACAAATTTGTCATAGTGATTATTGATGATATTTTGGTATACTCTCGTAGCGACTCCGAACATGCGAGTCATTTACGTGAGGTGCTCAAGACGCTTCGTAGAGAAAGGTTATATGCTAAATTTTCTAAATGTGCGTTTTGGCTCAGGGAAGTGCAATTCTTGGGTCATGTAATTAATGAGAAGGGGATTCTGGTGGATCCATCTAAGGTAGAAGTCGTGGTAAAACGGCTACCCCCGAAAAACGTTAATGAAGTGAGAAGTTTCCTCGGCTTAGCCGGCTATTATCCGATATTCATCCAAGATTTCTCTAAAATATCCCTACCTTTAACCCGATTGACAAAGAAGGAAGAAAAGTTTGTATGGTATTGATCAAGAGAAAGCTTTTCAAATCTTAAAGGAAAAGTTGTCGAGTTCTCCGATATTGACTTTACCGGAAGGAACAGAAGACTTAGTGGTTTATGCGGATGCATCACATTAGGGGTTGGGATGTGTCCTGATGCAACGAGGCAAGGTCATTGTTTATGCCTCGAGGCAACTCAAACAGCACGAAAATAACTACCCGACTCATGATTTAGAGTCAGCGGCGGTAGTTTTTGCCTTAAAAATTTGGAGGCATTATTTATACTGAACGAAATGTACAATCTATTCAGATCACAAGAGTCTCAAATATTTCTTCGAGTAGAAAGACCTTAATATGAGACAACAGAGTTGGTTAGAATTGATTAAACATTATGATTGCAACATTCTTTACTATCCGGGTAAAGCTAATGTCATGGCGGACGCATTAAGTCAAAAAGAATATCCACCGCCTATTCGAGTGAAGTCGATGAGAATGATAGTCACACCAAACGTTCTCAAAACAATACGAAATGCTCAAGATAAGTTATTGAATGCGAATGATCCAAAAAGTGAAGGAACGAAAGGGTTTGTCAATAAACTCGAAGTAAATGTAAGTGGATTAAAGACGAGGTATAGGCGGATTTGGATACCATGTTTTTGTGATGCAAAAACTCTATCATCGGAAGAAGAACATAAGTCCCGTTACTCAGTTCATCCGGGAGCTACTAAAATGTATTGGGATTTGAAAGAAAATTATTGGTGGCCAGGAATGAAACGCGACATTGTTAAGTATGTATCCAAATGCTTAACATGTTCGCAAGTAAAGGAAGAACATCAAAAACCATATGGGAAATTGCAATCCTTAGAAATTCCGGTATGGAAATAGGAGGATGTGACCATGGATCTCGCAACTAAACTTCCTAGGATGAGAAAGGGGTATGATGCAATATGGGTCGTCGTTGACCGCCTTAAAAACGCGCATTTTCTACCTATTCGGGAGACTTATTCTTCAGAAAAGTTAGCGAAAATTTTTGTGAATGAAATTATTTCCCACCATGGTGTGCCCGTGTCCATTGTGTCGGATTGGGACACGCGATTTACCTCCCGTTACTTGCAAAAGTTTCACGAAGGAATGGTACTCAATTGCACATAAGTACCGCATATCACCCGCAAACGGATGGTCAATCTGAAAGGACCATTCAAACACTTGTGGATAATGTTAAGAGCTTGTGTTGTGGACTTTGGGGGAAATTGGGATGAACATTTTCCGTTAGTGAAATTCTCGTATAACAATAGCTACAAAAGTAGCATACAAATGGCACCATATGAAATGCTATATGGAACAAAATGTAAAACCCCTGTTTGTTGGGGAGAAGTGGGGCAAAGAGAACTCGCTCGTAAGGATGTATTAGTGATAACTAATGAAAAGATCGATCTTGTACGGGCTCGATTAAAAGCAGCGCAAGATCGACGTAAGTCCTATGCAGACAAAAGAAGGCGTCCTATTGAATTCCAAGTGAGGGACCGAGTATTGTTGAAAGTGTCCCCATGGAAAGGTATAATCCGATTCCGTAAACGAGGAAAGTTAGGTCCTCGATATATCGGACCGTTCAAAATTTTAGCTCGTGCTGGAAAGGTAGCTTATCGATTAGAATTACCCCCAACATTAGATGGTATCCATAACACCTTTCATGTTTCACAATTACGGAAGTGCCTTGCGGATGAAACGGCTCACATACCCTTTAAAGACCTTGAGGTGGATGAAAGAATGAATTATATTGAAAGACCGGTAGCTATAAAAGATTCAAAAGTAAAGACCCTTCGCAACAAAGAAATTAAGCAAGTGTTAGTGCAATGGAAACACCGGAAGGGATCGGATCTCACTTGGGAACCGGAGGATGAAATGCAAAGGTTCTACTTGGCTTTATTCGGTACGTAATCAGGTTTCGGGGACGAAACCTTCTTTAAGGAGGGCGGACTTGTAACGCCCCAAATTATAATTATGCACATTTTATGTTAAAATAATATGCTACAAGTAAGTTATAACACTCATAATCTTAACATATATGTGTTCATGTTAAAAATAAGATTATGTGTAGAAATAATTATTATTAGAATGATAAATAAAAATTATGAACTTGGTTAGTATGTAAGTGAGATTTAACCAAAAAAGGAGTTAGTAATAAAATGGAAACCCTAAACTTAAAGGGGCCAAAAATGACATGGTAAGAAAGATGGAATGATAAAATGAGAAATAAAACACAAACACACACACATCAGGTGTGTGTGTGTGTGTGTGTGTGTGTGTCGCCAGAATCAAAGGAGAAGAAGGGCACACAAAATCAGTAAATTGAAGCCTTAATTGGGATTTTAAGTTCATGCATGCCTTGATTTCTTGATCATTCAAGCATGATAAAGCACAAGGTAAGTTAAATTTCATGTTTTGATGATCATGAATGAAATGGGTTTCAAGTAATCCATGAACTTATATGAAATTAGTATCAATATGGGTTAGGAGCATCTCATAGAACATGAATTAAACTTGAATTTGGCTAGAATGATAAGTGAAAGTGAAAACCCACTTGAAGTAGGAGTGTTGTGATGTGTAATGTGAAATTTTGTGTAAATTAGTATAATGATTCTGTATGATGATGTTCATAATGAGAAGTTTTAAATGAAATCGATTTAGAATGAAGGTTGTATGAAATTTTGATTGAATTTGATGTTCTTGATGATATTGATATGAATTGGCTAAGTTATGCATATGATACTTGTACATTATGCTTAATTAATAGTACGCACGCCAAGTATTTGTTAAAATGCTTGAATGAAATGAATCTCATGTTAGACAATACTACATTGCGAGAATTTAGAAACATTAGTTGTTAACACACTTCTGTCAAGAAAGGAATGTAAACAATGACATGAGATTTGAAGTAAGTTGATTTGAGATTGTGGGAATAAAAGAAGAAGGCTCATGTCATTCCGGATTGCAAGCGAATAACGACAAAGGTAAATTATTACGCTTACGAATGTTAGTAATGTGTAATGTTTATGATATGTTATTATCCTAGATTCGTAACTTGTACATGTCAAATGAGTTTATGTAAAAGTTTGTATCATGATTATGGGTCGAACGAGTAGAATTGGGTTATATGTTGAGTTTGGAAAGTTTATGTTTAAACAAGTATAAAGTAATGTAGAAGAATGATGTCGAATTCCGTTAGAAAGTGTATTGAATGAATACTTGAAGTGATACTATCAAATCTGAAAAGAGGTTCGAACTATGAGATTGTTTGAGTTTAAAATGATTAATTATTTGTATTGGTTGTAGATAAATCATCTAGATAGGTGGCGCAACGTTGGAACGGACACACTATCTCTCAAGCTTCCGCTATGATACGTGACTAAACCGGTCAGAACTTTTGTAACAAAACTTTATGTTATGTTTTTGTCACACCCCAACCGATGGCGGAAACATCGGGGCATGGCACTGAGCGAAACAGATTGTCCAGGAGAATCCATAAGAACTATTTATTATAATATATTAAAGGTTCATGTCCCATACCACAAACATATAAAATAAAAATAGTTATTACAGACGATGTTCTCAAAGACAATATCCATTCCGACATCTCAGATTTTATTTAGTTTGTTTCTAGACTCCATCCTAGCTTGATTCCAGCAAATAACAAGCAAAGCATCCTAAGCAGTCAAACACCTGTCACATACGTTAAAATAGAGGTCAATACACTTAGTGTAAAGGTGAGCATACAAGTTTAATAGTATAATAGAGTTTGAAATCGTTTACGCATAACCAGCATGTAACATGTAGCAAGTGAAAGCTAGTAGGTTATCGACAGAGAAATATGCACAGACGTGACTGCGAGTTGTAGAATGCGCAACACATATCCCCACTGGGATAAGTGAAGTAAAGCCCTTAACAACCCCTGTCCATGACAGGTGCTGAGTCCAAACTATAGTACTATCGTTGCTAAGGTGTCAGGCAACAATCACTATGTTAACATAACATACAAGCATTCATCAAATAACACGTAACATGCATTAACGGTCAGCGTATAAATAGTGTTTGCGTTGTTTTTCGATCGTGAATTGAATACGTAACGTATGTAACACCCAAAAGTGTGTAAAGCAAACGGGATCGAGTATACTCACAGATCGTGCTTAATAAGTAAACACTTTCTTGGATTGAAGGGAGCGCTGAGAGACTAGCCTGAACAGTTAACGACAGCATAAGCGAAGAATGGCATGTAAAACGGTGCAAAGTGTCCAAGTGTCGAACGGTAATCCGATCGAATGGCAATACGATCGGTTGACCATTCGATCGGATGTCAATCCATTCGGATGGTCATCCGATCGGATGGCCATTCGATTGGATTGACATTCGTTTGGTAAGGATGTGTTTGTGTATGATGGCTTTGAAGTTTTTGTTGTAGCATTTTGAAAACAAAGAAGTATCTCTACCTTTCAGGTCGTTTGATCGAACGGCGGTTCGATCGGATGGCGATCCGCTCGGTGAGGTATTTCTCAGAGAACAAGTTCACAGCAGGATTGTCACTCGATCGGATGGCAATCCGTAGGAACTAACTATACATTGAACACGTCAAAAATTGTTTAAGTGTTAACCCTTTAGTGCAATCCGATCGGATGGTTGTTCGATCGGATGGCAATCCGATAGGACGGCAATCCGTCCCAATGATCTGATCGTCTTGACACTTGATTATTTTGAGAGTTTTTGTGGTTTGATCGAGACGGTATGATAACGTGCTAAACAACAGAAACCCCATCATGGCCCAAGTGATCCGATCGACCAGGAATCACCCTAGTCCGACCAGTCAACTATTCGAGACGGTTGTTCATGTTTAACCCGAAGTCAGTTGTCTTTTGGATAGAATTCAGATCTTGAATGAACACAACACTAAGAAAGAGTAGAAGATCAGAACGAGCTCCGATTCTATCGGTTTTGAGTGCATTGAGTGTAAAAGAGTTGAAAGAAAGTTGGAAAACCATCTTTCAATACTTTTAACTTGAAAATGTTTTAGATTTGTGCGAAAACATTGTTTATTCATGTGGAAATCCTTCAGATCTGAGTTGTTCTTGGTGGAATGAGGCCAAAACTTAAAGTTCATAAGAACTCCATGATAACATCACCCTAGAACACCTCAAATCCACTGATTTCATGGTTAAAAGTTAAGATTCAAAGGTGAAAAAGATGAAGGAGTGCGTGTAGATCATAGAAGTACAAGATTTAGGTTGAAAACTTACAAGAATCGCGAGAAATCGAGAGAAATAAGGCTTGAGTGCGGCTGGTTGAGTGGAGGAGCTGTCACATCACAAATGATGTGACAGGAGGGTATTTATAGGGTTTCCAAAAGAGGAAAGTGCCCAAGGGTCGGATTGGCCGCTGATCGGATGGCGTCTCGACCGGATGGCAATCCGATCGGATGGCCTCTCGATTGGTTGGCCACTCGATCGGTTGGCCATTCGATCCAAGTGTCTGGCGTATTGAGTTTTGTCGTTTCGATTCGTGTGTTGAGTGTTGCGATGCGTTTCGAGCGAGCGATGCGATAGAATTACCCATTAGTTACACAAATAACCTAACTACTATATCTAACATACAATCACTATAAATAACTTCCGTTTAGCGTTTGCGCTTCAATTACGTTGCGATAGAGTTGCGATTGCGCTTCGATTAATCATAAACATAAATAAACATGAACAAGTAACACATAATATAGTATACACATGTAAAACAATATCCAGAACGCATGATTCGAGTTGCGAATGCGATTGCGATGCGATTAGCGATAAAGCGATAAAACCTCGATTAAATCTCGATTGTTCACAGATACTCCACATAATACAACTAAAGTGATTAAAATAAAAGATTCGATTACAAGTCAAAGAAGTCAAATCAGTAATTAAGCAAGGAGTGACAGATCGCAATTAGCAATCTTTTCTTCCTTTGACTTCAATCTTGACTTTGACTTTCGTAACACGGAGTGTGTCACACCCCCAAAATCCACCATGCGGAGTACCACCGCTTGGAGGCGTGACGTGACCAGGATCGAGCCACTAATCATATTGAACAATGTAACTTAGTAAATGAAATCAACCCCAAATACGATTGATGACCAAAGCTAGTTAACTAAGTTTAGTTTTAACAGCGGAAGCATAAACGTAAATCCAAAAACATAAGTCCATAGTTTATAAGTTAAAGTTCAAAACACAAGTTTAACAAGTTCATAAGGATTTAAATATTAAGCACAGAACATAACAGTCCGCACACCACAACGACTCCTTCCTCGTGCAAGCTCCAAGCATTTCGCGACCTGTAAGGCATGTAACAACGAGTCAACAACAAAGTTGAGTGAGTTCACGGTTGGTTGATTGGTTTTAAGTTGTTTTTGAAAACGTGTTTTGTCTTTCGTTGGCGTAATTTCCATGGGGATTACCCCGTAGTTGAAAGAAAATTTAACCAGTTCATTCTTTATTACCCAAACCATGTCCATGATTAGTGGGGGCTTCCCCATGTGAACTACTAGACCGTATGATATCGACTACTACGCAAGTAAGTTGTGCCCTACATCAGTGTCTATCATCACTGATGGTTTGCCATAGTCCATTAGTACACGCCCTTCCGACTGGCACGGTGTGATGTTTGTTAAACCTAATAGCGCTATTAACTAATGACCCGCTCGCCATTGGCCTCGGCGGTTAAGTCGATATAATGTTGGTGCAGTCATCTGTCGTCTTCGTCTTAGTGTCAAGTCTCAGTCACGGTGCGGATCTGATCGGAGATGACATCACGAGTGACGTCACCCAAGTGACATCACAAGTGATGTCATGAATCAACAATGTGATATTGGCCGTTCATTAGATGCAGTTCAAAGTCTATTATTCACAAAACAAAGTATCAAATTCAAGTTGTTTGTGATTGGACCTTTTGATGGTCCAATGAGATGCTTTGGTTTTAAGGTCCAATGGTGTGCTTTAAGATGAGAGTTCATATAAGACAAAAAAGGAGTTCATGTGAAGTATATGTGGATCGCGTATATGGACAACATGGATCGCTTTTTCAGCAACTTGTGGATCGCTCATGGTGTTTGTCTGGATCGCTTTTGTGACCTGTCTTATAAGCGATCCAGAACTAGTATATATAGGTTGTTATTCATTTCATTTGTAACGGAGTTTAGAACTGATACCGAGGTGCTGCCGGTATTTCCTCTTACTGTAATCGCTGTTATATCAATATACAAGAGGATTAAAGTGTGATACAAGCTGTGTATACGTCCGTTTCTTTGTTTCCGCCGCTGAAACGGATTTGAGCTCTTCCGAACGACTCGTTTAGGTCGAAATCCGATCCTACAATTGGTATCAGAGCCAAGGGGGAGGAGATCTCGCATATACAGCTCGTTGATGAATTTGTTTCTTCGAAAACAAAGGAGCCACATGTCGGCGATGAATCTGACTCATTAAAGTCAGACAAGCCACATTCAGGCAATGATTCTGGAATGGTAAAGCCAGAAGAGCCATGTGTTGAGGTAAAGGTCGAGAATTCTAGTTTAACAATGGATGAGAAAAATTTTCCACCATTGTTGAACAAGAATTCAAAATCACCCAAGGCTGGTCAGGCTTGGGTGAAACTTTTCAAATAGAAAAACCTGACTTGCCGGAGCTCCCAGGTTTGTAAGCGTGGAGCATGAATCGGCATCTTTTTAAATCTGTGTTTGAAGATTTTGCAGGAATTGCCGGAGATCCCAAGATGGTATCGTGGATCATGAATCGGCATCTTTCTTGAATTTTATTCGGTAACGTCAATCATGCAAACGGTAAAGAGGTTTGGTTGTGTTTGTGAATGTTTTACAAGTGGTACAGAGGATTCTGGACTGCAAATGGTAAATCAAGGACATTAACTTGTACTTGGATTTTCCTACTTTTGTATAGAAAACAAGATGATGAAGTAACCCCGTACTTAAACTGTTTGGTAAACAAACTAATATTTTCCGGAAAAGCCATTTTGATTAAAACAAACTTAAGTGTTTTGAAATCACAATGGGAAAATAGTTTGTTGTGAGGGGGAGTTCTGATTGTTTATGCCAGGTGGATGGAGAATTGAAGTGATTCTCATCATGTTGTCAAGTTTGTACAGTTTGTTTCAAATTTTCTCAGAAAATCAAAATTGAAACATATTTTGATTTTAGGGGGAGAAAAATTTTAAAAAAATTAGAAAATTTGAAAACGTCAAAAACATTAAAAATTTAAAAATGAGTTTTGTTGTGAAAAAGAGGAAATGATAGTAAATCAGTTCGACTATCACAGCACGCTAAAGAAATGTAATGTAAAATGTGATAAACGGTCTCACTGATGATGTGATGATAGGTTTTTGTACATTTAGTAGATTTATTCGGGATATAAACCTAAAATTTCAAACTTGTGAAATTCGTGGGGAACACTACTTGGATATATAGGTAACCCCTGAAATCTCGTTTGAAAGGTCTCGTATTCTGATATACTAGGTGTTAATACTCTATGATGTCTGGGGTATTATTCCGGGACTTCTGCTGAACGATAGTTCTGACCTAGTCCTTGGCTAATACTTTCCACAAAATGCTTGAAATATAGCATAAAGCCCTTAGTTGATTAGACAATAAAATTGATAATCATCTGTTGTAGCTGAAAAGATCCTCTAAAGGGGACACACTGCTAAGTCGAAGCTGATATCTCTCTGCTGAACGGAAGTTCTGACCTGAGATCCCTCAGTTCTCGCATCTTTCCCCTAATTTATGTACAGACATCATTGTAGTGTTCATACCTGTAAGACTGAATATTGGGATTCTGGATACGGGAGTATATTCAAGAGGTGGGACACATGAATTGAACTAAGTTCATAAAATACCTAAATAGTATCCTGAATAGATTGAAAATTGTATGAAAATTTAAGAGGACAATTATATCGTCAATCTACGTGAATCGTTTAGAACTTAAAACGATTAAAAGCTTAACGGTGCTTGTGTTATGTCTCAAAAACTGATATGATCCTCTTGCACAAACTCACAAAAATATATTTGTTTTGCATTTAAATTTCTGTCTTTGCATTTATGTTTCATATTTTCAAAAATCCAAAAAGATTTTCGACAACTGATGGTGAAGAGCTGATTTTCAAAATCTCAAAGGCTAAACTTGATGAACATACAGGTTGGTTAAGACATTTGAAATGTTTAAAATGATTCAGTAGGTTGAATCAGTAATTGAAATGTTTCAAATTTGTGAAGCAGTGGTTAATTGAAAAACGGTATCACATGATTAAGTTGATTCATTAAATTGAATCACAATTATTCTGTTTGTGATAGAGTGGTTGAGTTTTGCAGGTTTCTGATCCTGTTGCTACAGATAGCCAGGAGATATATCAGAACCAGAGATGATGAACTGAACAGAGAGAAGCCAGGAGATAATTTCGATGGTGGTAACAAAATCCCAGACAACTATCCTAGCAGAGTGATAGGGGGAGTCTGATGAAGGTTATAGCCAAAGAAAGTTAGATCCAGGCAGAATTCTTGAAGAAGACCGAACTATATCCGAGAATGTCATGTTGAAGACTCTCACTGAAGATTCTGTCAACATTCAATCTGTTGTTACGCAAAGCCAGGTGTCGATCCCAAAAGCACGGAAGCTTGACGAAAGGGGGAGCCTGAAGATTCTGAAGATAGAGAGAGAAGTCCAAAGACTGTGAGAAAGACTGAAGTCGTTGAAGACTCGACACTTAAGACTCGTCAACATCTGAGGGGGAGTCTGTTGGTGCAGTCATCTGTCGGCTTCGTCTTAATGTCGAGTTCGGGTTGCGATGTGGATCTGGTCAAGCATGATGTCATCATGCTTGATGATGACATCATGTGACATCATCATTATGCAATGATCATCAGCTACAACATACGACAAAACACATGTTAAGTTGCAAGATCTTAAATTCCAAGCTTTGTGTTGATTGGACCATATGAAGGTCCAATGAAACATCACCATTATTTGGTCCAATGAGGTAAAAGTCTACAAGAGGACAAATAGCTCAAGTTAGTCATATGATGGAATCGCTTTTATGATCAGCTTGTCAGTCCGCTTTTATGTCAATAGTGGAACCGCCTTTACGGAATATGAGCTGAACCGCTTTTATGTCAATGTCTTTTGAGCGGTTCATAGCTTCTATATATAGGACTTTGTTCATGTCATTTGTAACGGAGTTCAGAATTGATACCGAGGTGCTGCCGGTATTTCCTCTTACTGTAAACGCTGTAATATTAATATACAAGAGGATTAAAGTGTGATACAAGCTGTGTATACGTCCGTTTCTTTGTTTCCGCCGCTGAAACGGATTTGAGCTCTTCCGAACGACTCGTTTAGGTCGAAGTCCGATCCTACATATAAAATGAGGGACTTATGATAGAGTTTTGTCTAGTAAGTTTAAGGTTGTTGTCCTACCCAGGGAGGACGAACGTACGTAGTTCTCCCAAAGAGAATACGCAGGATTAATATTGGCATCCTACCCAAGGAGGATGGCCGTACATATCCTACCTAAGTAAGATATGTAGATTCCGTTTTAATTCTTTAACCCATTCCCAAACCACCGGGAATCCCATGTCTTAGAAAATGTGTGAACTCACCTTGGTTTGCTCGGTTAGATTCTCAAATATTGCTAACAGTCAAAGTCAGTCAATCACGTCCTAATATGATTACCAGTTAGTCATTTAGTGGTTTACAAATAGGGCACAAAGTTCCTACACGTATCTATCACATAACATGCATTACTTTAACGGTTTATGCCCATGTAACCTCCCCATCTATTCCCATTCACAAATAAACATACGACATTGCACATAACACTTTTATTGACACATAACATGTTAGATCATTCACGGATAACATACTTGACATTTAGACACGCAAATTACTACTTATGTCTTTTCAACTTAAATATCCAAAACTGGGTTGTTTTCGAGCATTTTAATAAAATAGTTATCTTATTTCAAAAATTCCCAACTTTTTACGGAAGATGCTAAACGATCCAAATATTATTGTGTAAAAATATCAGGGTCCAGTTCGTTGCCAATATTTTATAAAAAATTATTTTCCGGAATGCACTCAGATTTATCTTTTTCTGACTGCAGTCCACGGAATAATTCATTAAAAATTCATTGTAAGTCGGTTTGATGAAATTCCAGTGGGACAATTACTACGACATCAACGTCCATCTTCAGTACCAATTTCATGATCTAATCCTACCCATGTTTCAAGTTATGACTGAAAATATAACACCCATTTATTGTTGTAAAACTCAGCTTTAGCTGCTGTTACAAATTGGGTCTTAAAAATAGTAAACGAAGTCCAAAAATTATGATTCAAGTGCCATTAGAACCGTATTTCATAATACATAAATCTAGACTTCAGAAAATACATTTTTCGTTAAGTTATGGTCTGGTTACAGCCAACTGAAGTTGGCTGTAAAAACCAACCGGCATTCTGTTTCAGCTTTTAACTTTCTAGTGCATGTTCGATGGATTCCATTAACATGTTTAGCGATTACAACAACATCAAACATCAATATTAACAAGTGACTCAGCAAGAAAGCAGCAAGAATCATACCAGGCCACCAGTATGTAGTCTTAAGATCATGGTACATCTTATCCGAACCAGGATGTACTGAATAACGAGACTTATGTGCTTCATCCATCACAAGCTCGCGTAGGTCTCCATACAATGGAACCCAGATGCGTCCGTTAACATAGTAGGCGTCGTTTTCCTTTTGTTCTAGCCACTTCCTCGATCCTCGTAGGGACTCAGCCCTGATGTTTTCTGCTTTCAATGCTTCAACCTGAGCATCTCGAATCTGAGCGGGAAGGTTGGATTGAATGGTAAGTTGTAACGCACGTACACGCTTAGGTATAGTATCCTTCCAGCTGAGAGCATCGGCCACAACATTGGCTTTGCCCGGATGATACTTGATCGCGCATTCGTAATCATTCAAGAGTTCGACCCATCGACGTTGTCGCATATTCAATTCCTTTTGCTTAAAGATATGCTCAAGACTTCTGTGATCGGTGTAAATGGTGCACTTGGTACCGTACAGGTAATGTCTCCATATCTTAAGCGTGAAAACAACTGCTCCCAATTCCAAGTCGTGGGTAGTGTAGTTCCTTTCATGAACTTTAAGTTGGCGTGATGCGTAGGCAATGACCTTGTCACGTTGCATCAACACACAACCAAGCCCTTGGATGGAAGCGTCACAGTAAACCACAAAATCATATGTGCCTTCAGGCAATGAGAGGATAGGCGCGCTACAAAGTCTATCTTTTAAGTGCTGAAATGCGGACTCCTGTGCATCACCCCAACGATAGGTGACACCTTTCTGAGTCAGTGAAGTGAGAGGTTGCGCAATCTTGGAGAAATCCTTGATGAATCTTCTGTAATACCATGCCAAACCCAAGAATTGGCGGATTTCTGTTGGTGTGCGGAGTGCAGGCCAGTTCTTGATCGAGTCAACCTTGGATGGATCTACATGAATTCCATCCTTGTTTACCACGTGGCCTAGAAAGTGGACTTCGCGAAGCCAGAAGTCACATTTCGAAAACTTGGCATACAACTGCTCTTTTCGAAGAAGTTCCAGAATAAGCCTCAGGTGTTGCTCGTGTTCCTCCTGACTCTTAGAATGGATCAGGATGTCGTCGATGAACACTATGACAAACTTATCCAGGTAAGGCTTGTACACTCGGTTCATGAGATCCATGAAGACTGCAGGTGCATTCGTTAATCCGAAAGGCATAACTAGAAACTCGTAATGGCCATAACGAGTTCTGAATGCTGTTTTGGGGACGTCTTCCTCTCGGACTCTCAACTGATGGTATCCCGATCTCAAATCAATCTTAGAGTAATAACTCGACCCTTGAAACTGGTCGAACAAATCATCAATGCGTGGAAGAGGATAACGATTCTTCACGGTCACATTGTTGAGTTCGCAGTAGTCAATACACATTCTGAAGGTACCGTCCTTCTTCTTCACGAATAACACTGGAGCTCCCCAAGGCGAAGAGCTAGGACGTATGAAACCCTTTTCCAAGAGTTCTTGTAGTTGTGTGGACAGTTCTTCAAGTTCTGATGGAGCTAGGCAATATGGTGCTCGAGCTATGGGCGCTGCTCCAGGAGCTAGCTCGATTTGAAACTTGACTTGTCGACGAGGCGGAAGTCCAGGTAATTCCTCAGGAAATACCTCAGGAAAGTCGCGTACAATAGGTATGTCTTCTATCTTCCTTTCTTCCGCGGATGAATCAGAAATGAGGGCTAGAATAGCGTGTGGCCCTTTCGCAAACACTTTTGGGCCTTAAGGAAAGAGATGATTCCTACAACAGCACCACTCTTGTCGCCATGAATCACGAGGGGTTCTTTATCAGAACGAGGGATACGGACGATTTTCTCCTTGCAAATAATCTCCGCTTGGTGTTGAGATAACCAATCCATCCCAATAATGACGTCGAAACTACCCAGAACGATAGGAATAAGATCGATGGAGAAGGTCTGACCAGCTAGGACGAGGTTACAGCCCTTAACTATGTGTGTGGCTTCAAGACTTTTACCGTTTGCTATTTCTACCGTGTGTTTGTTGTTCAAAAGTGTTGGAGTGCGCTTAAGCATTTGGCTAACTTTTAAGGACACATAACTAGTATCGACACCCAAATCAAATAAAACAGTAACAAAGAAGTCGTCTAGAAGAAACTTACCCATCACAACGTTGGGATCCTTCCTTGCTTCACCCTGACCAATCACGAACACACGACCTTGGGCGCCATTGCCATTATTGTTACCTCCGTTGTTGCCTCTATTGTTGCCTCCATTGTTGTTTCCATTGTGGTTTCCATTTCTTTGGTTGTTGTTCTGGTTTTGGTTCAGCTGGGGGCAGTTCCTCTTAAAGTGGCCTTCAGTGCCACACTGAAAGCATCCTTTATTTCCCTGCTGATGCTGCTGCTGGTGGTTCTATGGAGCTTGTTGTTGTTGGCGATTCTGATTCGCAGGACGTGGGCTC
This sequence comes from Helianthus annuus, assembly GCF_002127325.2. NCBI lineage: Eukaryota > Viridiplantae > Streptophyta > Magnoliopsida > Asterales > Asteraceae > Helianthus > Helianthus annuus. The sequence goes on along the minus strand of NC_035444.2, from coordinate 92,039,990 downwards.
CTGCAATCCTTAGCTTCATAGCCCAGCTTGTGACATCTCTGACAACGGCCCTTGTTGCACTGCCCGCTGTGATGCAGATTACATCGATTGCACTTAGAGTGATTTCCCTTGTACCCACCCTGACCTTGATTCCCAGAAGACTGCTGATCGGGGCTCCTGTACTCGTCTGTCTTTCGCTGCTGGGATTGAGCTGAAGCAGAACCCTTGCCCAAATTTCCATCCCACTTGCGCTTATTATCGTTGGGAGCATCAGAAGTAGTAGCGCTAATACGCTTGGGCAGCCTGTTCTACTCAACTGCCTGATCAGTGAGACGATGAGCCAACTTGACGATTTGTTGAATGGTGCCAAGATTAGCTGAGGTTACGTGGCTTTGAATCTCTGGCACCAAGCGCTTAAGGTACAGCTCAATACGCTTGACAGGAGGATCCACCATAGTGGGACACAGGATGGCTAGCTCATTTGACCTCTTTGTGTATGCCTCGATCTCAGATCCCGTCATCTTCAGATTGAAAAATTCCACCTCCAGCTTGTGGATGTCGTCACGACTGCAGTACTCTTCCTTAATCAGCTCTTTGAAACTATTCCACGGGGTGGCATTAGCAACCGCCAACCCAAGTAGTTGAACCTGTGCCTTCGACCAGGTTAACGCAACTCCTTCGAGTGTTCCAGTAGCATATTTCACCCTACGATCTTCAGGGCATTCGCACATCTCAAAAACAGACTCAAGCTTCTTGAACCAGTGAAGAAGGCCTACAGCTCCTTCTGTGCCGCTGAAAGTACCAGGTCGGCAATCCATGAAGGTTTTGAATGTGCACACAGGAGGTTGTGCAGGTTGACCTGTTGCGCGAGAAGAAAAGACAAGGTTAAGCACGAGGGTTGGTTCGCGAAGGTAGGATCTAAACGCCCTAAGATGGGTTGATATGACAGGTTATACCTCCTGCAGGAACAGCTGCGAGTGCCTCAGCAACTCATTCGTTGATCAAAGCCATCAGCTAGGCTTGAGTTAGGTTGATACGTCCTCCGCGTCGGTTCATGATCTTCACAATGAAGCAACGTAAGTGAGAAAGTGTCGCGAAAGTGCGTAAGTGTGGGACGACAGGAGAGAGTAAGCACACAAGGTTCAAATAGCAATTATCACATTAACTAATGCACAATGTGAACTATCTAACCGACAATTTAACATAGATCATACCACCTATTGTGTCGAATCTTGCACGTGGAGCGAAGCGTCCTTGTGGATCGTTGAGCACTGTACAGGTTATAGTCTGGTTTTATCAAAAAGCTTCTCCCTTTTTAAAACCAAGTTCACTATAACCAATGGCTCTGATACCAATCTGTCACACCCCCAAAATCCACCATGCGGAGTACCACTGCTTAGAGGCGTGACGTGACCAAGATCGAGCCACCAATCATATTGAACAATGTAACTTAGTAAATGAAATCAACCCCAAATACGATTGATGACCACAGCTAGTTGACTAAGTTTAGTTTTAACAGCGGAAGCATAAACGTAAATCCAAAAACATAAGTCCATAGTTTATAAGTTAAAGTTCAAAACGCAAGTTTAATAAGTTCATAAGGATTTAAATATTAAGCACGGAACATAACAGTCCGCACACCACAACGACTCCTTCCTCGTGCAAGCTCCAAGCATTTAGCGACCTGTAAGGCATGTAACAACGAGTCAACAACAAAGTTGAGTGAGTTCACGGTTGGTTGATTAGTTTTAAGTTGTTTCTGAAAATGTGGTTTGTTTTTCGTTGGCGTAATTGCCGTGGGGGTTACCCCGTAGTTGAAAGAAAATTTAACCAGTTCATTCTTTATTACCCAAACCATGTCTATGATTAGTGGGGGCTTCCCCATGTGAACTACTAGACCGTATGATATCGACTACTACGCAAGTAAGTTGTGCCCTACATCAGTGTCTATCATCACTGATGGTTTGCCATAGTCCATTAGTACACGCCCTTCCGACTGGCACGGTGTGAGGTTTGTTAAACCTAATAGCGCTATTAACTAATGACCCGCTCGCCATTGGCCTCGGCGATTAAGTCGATATAAAATGAGGGACTTATGATAGAGTTTTGTCTAGTAAGTTTAAGGTTGTTGTCCTACCCAGGGAGGACGAACGTACGTAGTTCTCCCAAAGAGAATACGCAGGATTAATATTGGCATCCTACCCGAGGAGGATGGCCGTACATATCCTACCTAAGTAAGATATGTAGATTCCGTTTTAATTCTTTAACCCATTCCCAAACCACTGGGAATCCCATGCCTTAGAAAGTGTGTGAACTCACCTCGCTTTGCTCGGTTAGATTCTCAAATATTGCTACAGTCAAGGCCGGTCAATCACGTCCTAATATGATTACCAGTTAGTCATTTAGTGGTTTTCAAATAGAGCACAAAGTTCCTACACGTATCTATCACATAACATGCATTACTTTAACGGTTTATGCCCATGTAACCTCCCCATCTATTCCCATTCACAAATAAACATACGACATTGCACATAACACTTTTATCGACACATAACATGTTAGATCATTCACGGATAACATACTTGACATTTAGACACGCAAATTACTACTTATGTCTTTTCAACTTAAATATCCAAAACTGGGCTGTTTTCGAGCATTTTAATAAAATAGTTATCTTATTTCAAAAATTCCCAACTTTTTACAGAAGATGCTAAACGATCCAATTATTTTTGTGTAAAAATATCGGGGTCCAGTTCATTGCCAATATTTTATAAAAAATCATTTTCCGGACTACACTCAGATTTATCTTTTTCTGACTGCAGTCCGCGGAATAATTCCTTAAAAATTCATTGTAAGTGGGTTTGACGAAATTCCAGTGGGACAATTACTACGACATCAATGTCCATCTTCAGTACCAATTTCATGATCTAATTCTACCCAGGTTTCAAGTTATGACTGAAAATATAACACCCATTTATTGTTGTAAAAACTCAGCTTTAGCTGCTGTTACAAATCGGGTCTTTGAAAATAGTAAACGAAGTCCAAAAATTATGATTCAAGTGCCATTAGAACCATATTTCATAATACATAAATCTAGACTTCAGAAAATACATTTTTCGTTAAGTTATGGTCTGGTTAGAGCCAACTGAAGTTGGCTGTAAAAACCAACCAGCATTCTGTTTCAGCTTTTAACTTTCTAGTGCATGTTCGATTGATTCCATTAACATGTTTAGCGATTACAACAACATCAAACATCAATATTAACAAGTAACTCAGCAAGAATCATAACAACATCATTCTAACATCATTTCATCACTAGACTAGTTTATGTTCAAGACTTGTTTAAGGTTCTTTAGAGTTTCATGGATTCTCATCATCAAATAACTATTAACCACTTAAATAACATGCAAAATGAACGGATCTAAGTTCTTACCACTAGTTCGAGACTAGGGAAGTTCGAGAGTGCAAAAGTGGTGGTTAATAGCGAATGAAGGAGGTCTTTGAACTTCCGAAAGCTCCTAGCTCCCTTGTGTGACCTTTTACACCTTTGTATGTATTGAGATTGGATGAAGTTGGTTGAATGATGATGATGGTGACGGGGTTTGGGTTCAGCCGAAATAAGGAAAGGATGGAGAGAGATGAGAGTTGTGATGGTGATGATAAGAATGAGTGGTTAACCCTTGGTGCCTTTTTATAGACCAAGTTCACCCTTTAACCATTGTGCTACATGTTCTAATATCCACCAACATATTAAGGACTCCTGGATAATATGTTTCAAATGGTGGAACAAGATCTATTATAATATGTAAATAAAATCACGTGTGTGGGCTACCTTGTAGTCGTAGGATGGGGGGTATAGGGTTGGGTTTCAACTATGTAGTTTGGGAGCTTGGTTGGATTCTAAGTATGTAGTTAGTGTTATAAGTGGGTTATGTAATATATAGTGTGTTAGGGTGTTCGGGGACCCTAACTAGTTTAGAAAGATAGAAATAATGTGTTTGACAATATTTTTGTGCCCCGGGTAAAGTCCGGTTATTCGGTTGGGTGTTGTTCCGTTAAAGTGCTTAATTAATCCGTAAAGTGTCATACATATATATTTTTGTAACGTTTTTAATTTTCAACACTCAGGAAAGCATAAGGACTATTTAATGACCTTTCTGTACACTTTTAGTATGTCAACAAGTACATGCAAGTATAACACAGTAATCAGAGAGCAGTTAAGTAATTCCACATAGTCGTCAAACACTTTAATTATCAATAATAAATTGTACGGAATACATGGAATTTTGAGCGTTGTCACAGAGTGTTACAGTTTTAGCTTTTGTAAACACTTAACTTTAAAAGATTTCGAAACTCATGTTGTTTATTTTTATGATGGTTATCTTGAATTTTGGATGTAAACTTCTATGTAAGTTAAGTTGGGTTGTTTATGTCAAGTTTTATGGTCGATTTTTATAAGTCTTATGTTTGACCCGTTGTGCCTTATTGTAAGAATTTTAGACCTTACAAATTCACCTGCTCGGGGCAGAGTCTTCAACGTTAAGGCAAATCAAGCGTAGGCTGACAACAATGTGGTGAATGGTACGTTTCTTATTAATAGTATTTATGTATCAGTCTTATTTGATTCGGGGGCAGATAAAAGCTTTGTGTCTTTGGAGTTTGAGTCTGTTCTTGAAGTGCCTAGGAAGAGTTTGGGCAAGTCCTACACTATTGAAGTGGCTGACGGTAAACTTGTTACTCTTAAGTCCGTTATTCATGGCTGCACTCTCAGTTTGAACGACTACGACTTCCCAATTGAACTCAATTGATCCCAACACGGTGCTGAGATTGTGTGTTTCGAGAAGTACATTTGAATCCCTCTTACCAACGGTCAATTTCTTCGAGTCTTTGGCAAATCACCCTCTAAGGGACTCAAATTAATGCCATGTGTTCAAGCCCAAAAATACTTACGAAAGGAATATATGGCTTTCTTGGCCAATATTGTGGAAAATAAGAGAAAGGAAAAGAAGGGAGATATCCCCGTAGTTCGAGACTTTCCTCAAGTAGTCCCCGAATATATTTCTGGACTTCCTCCTGTGCTAGAAGTCGAATTTTGAATTGATCTCAATCCAGGTGCAACTCCTGTTGCAAAAGCACCTTATCGACTAGCTCCATCAAATATGCAAGAGTTAGCAAGTCAATTGCAAGAGTTGACTGACAAGGGCTTCATACGTCCTAGATCGTCTCATTGGGGTGCACCAGTTCTGTTCGTGAAAAAGAAAGATGGTTCGCTTTGAATGTGCATCGACTATCTCGAGCTTAATAAGTTAACCATAAAAATCGCTACATGTTACCTCGAATTAATGACCTTTAGATCAACTTCAAGGGGCTACGTGTTTCTCGAAGATTTATATATATTCTGGTTATCATCAATTGAGAGTTCTAGAAGAAGATATACCCAAAACTACTTTTCATACTCGTTATGGTCACTACGAGTTCATGGTCATGCCTTTTGGGCTGACTGATGCACCAGTGCTATTCATGGACTTGATGAACCGTGTTTGCAAACTATATTTGGATCATTTCGTCATCGTTATTTCGATGACATCTTGATTTATTCCAAGACCAAGAGTGATCATGAATGACACCTTCGTCTCATACTGGAACTATTGCGAACAGAAAGACTTTACTTAAAGTTCTCTAAGTGTGAGTTTTGGTTAAATGAAGTCCAATTTCTTGGTCAAATAGTAAACAATAAGGGTATTCATGTTGACCTTGCCAAGATCGAAGTAATCAAGAATTGGCAACCTCCACGTACTCCTACCAAAATCCGATCATTCCTTGGCTTAGCAGGTTACTATCGACGATTTATCGTCAATTTTTCAAAACTCGCTTTACCAGTAACAGCTTTGACCCATAAGGGCAAACCATTTGATTGGTGGCCTAAACAAGAAGAAGCTTTTCAAACCTTGAAGTAGAAATTGTGTGACGTGCCTATACTCACTCTACTGGATAGTTGTGATGACTTTGTCATCTATTGTGATGCATCGGGTTAAGGACTCGGCTGTGTTTTGATGCAACATTGCAAAGTGATAGCTTATGCCTCAAGATAGCTAAAGATTCATGAAAATAACTACACCATTCGTGACCTTGAGCTTGGTGTTGTGGTTTTCGCTATAAAGATTTAGAGGCATTATCTTTACGGGACTAAGCATGAGATTTACACTGACCATAAAAGTCTCCAGCATATCTTTAACCAAAAGGAATTGGACATGCGTCAACAACGATGGGTTGGACTTTTAAACGATTATGACTATGATATTCGCTACCATCCTGGCAAGGCGAATGTCGTGGCCGATGCCCTAAGTCATAGAGAATACGCAAATTTTGTTTATCTCGTGTGTTCTCGAATTTTGTGTGATATCGAAAATCGAATTCGCAAATCCCAACATGTCTCTGTTACTGAGAATGATTTACACGATGAGTTGTCTTGTGGAGCAGAAACAAAGTTGGCATCTAAAGCTAATGGGGTTCTCCATTACTTAAATTGAGCTTGGATACCTGATCGTGACGATCTTCGTGTTTTCTTGATGAACGAAGTCCATAAATCCCGATATTCGATTCATCCTGGAGCCGAAAAAATGTATCAAGATCTCCGAATCACATATTGGTGGCCTGGAATGAAGAAGGATATTGCAGAGTTTCTTTCAAAATGCCTTACATGTTCCAAAATGAAGACAGAACGTCAACGACCCTCGGGTTCGCTAGTACAACCCAAAATTCCACTTTGGAAGTGGGAAAATATAACTATAGATTTTATAACTGGGTTACCTCGCACCTCCAGCGGATATGATGCCATTTGGGTTATTGTGGATCATCTCACAAAGTCCGTGCATTTCATTCCAATCCGCATAGATTACAAGGATGAGAAATTAGCTCGAATCTACATTAACGAAATCGTGAGTCGACATGGTGTACCTTTGAGCATTATTTCCGACAGTGATAGATGTTTTACCTCATGCATGTGGCAGGCTGTGCAATTGGTGTTGGGTACTCGACTTGACCTCAGTGCTACTTACCATCCGCAGACTGGTGGTCAGTCCAAGCATACCATCTAAACGTTAGAAGACATGTTGCGTTCATGTGTCATAGATTTCAAGGGGAATTGGGATGCTCATTTGCCTTTGATTGAATTCTCCTACAACAATAGCTACCACTCTAGTATCAACATGGCACCGTTTGAAGCTTTATACGGACGAAAGTGTCGATCCCCTGTTTGTTGGCACGAAGTTGGTGAAGCTCAAATCACAGGGCCCAAATTGATTCACGAAACAACTGATAAGATATTTCAAATTCACGACAATCTTTTGGCAGCTCGAAGTCGCAAAGAAGAGTTATGTCGATAAATGTCGCAAACCACTCGAGTTTAGTGTTGGTGATTGTGTACTCTTAAAAGTCTCTCCATGGAAAGGCGTGGTTAGATTCGGGAAGAAAGGCAAACTAGCACCTCGATATGTTGGTCCTTTCAAGATCCTCGAAAGAATCGGAATGGTAGCTTACAAGCTTGAGTTACTAGAAGAACTTAGTAGGATCCCCCCTATTTTTCACGTATCTAACTTGAAGAAGTGGCTTGCTGATGAAAACCTGCATGTTCCGCTTGAAGATATACGAATTGACGAGTCTATGCACTCTATTCAAAGACCTGTTAAGATCATGGACCACGATGAGAAACCGGTGAAATGCAGTCGGATTTCAATAGTTAAAATCCGTTGGGAATCTAAACGTGGACCAGAGTTCACTTGGGAACGTGAAGACCAAATGCGAGACAAATACCTTCATCTTTTTGCATAGAATATTTTCGCGCCAATTTCGGGATGAAATTTTCAAAAGTAGGGAGACTATAACATCCGCCAAGACGGGTACCCATTTTGAAAAATTGAATCCGAGCCGTTTGTAAACTAGTTCGAACAGTTATAAATACAATATGTTATTTTTGACCCTACTCCGATTTTTATGAAACTTAGGACATATCATAGAGAAAAATGCGCTCGTTCCAACGATATGTTCGAATTTTATAAAACGTTATACTTTTCAAATTATACGAGATAAACGAGTTAAGCAGCTAATTAATTATCTATATTAAAAATATATAATAATGATAATAGTAGTACTTACATATGGTTGCCTTCGATTGTCCAAATCAATTTTTATTGGTCAAGTGTTTGTCTTTTTCTGCTATGATATTTTTGGAGAAAATATTTTTTCTTCATTCATCCAACTCATGATTTATGTAAAATCCTTCTTAAATGGCAAGGCTTTATTCTCTCAATCAAGTGATTAATGCCTTACAATTTAAAAACCAAACCATACCCATTTATTTTCTCTCTCTCTCTCTCTCTCATTTCTTTATCATTTACTTTAGGGGTGCAAACGAGCCGAGCGGCTCGCGAGCTACTCGAGATCGGCTCGAGAAAAAGCTCGAAACGAGCCGAGCCTTATCAAGCCCGAGCCGAGCTTGAGCCTCAAAACAAAGTTCGTTTGTTTATCGAGCCCGAGCTCGAGCCTCACATGTGAAGCTCGTTAGGCTCGTCGAGCCTTATCGAGCCTTAGTGTAAATGAGCCGAGTCGAGTCGAGCTTATTTAAACTTTTTTACAAGCCGACCTCGAACCTAAAAATAAGCTTATTTAGTAAACGAGCCCGAGCCCGAGCTTTACTTATCGAGCTCACAAGCCTAATAAGTCTATTATTTATATTATTTTTATTTAATATACTAATTAATAGATAATAAACGAGTCGAGCCCGAGCCGAGCTCGAGCTTGATAAAATACAAACGAGCCGAGCTCGAGCTTTGAAAACGAAGCTCGAATCGAGCCGAGCTCGAGCCCGAGCTCTCATAAGTTAATTGAGCTCTCATAAGTCTAAGTCTCTCTCTCTCTCTCTCTCTCTCTCTCTCTCACCAAAACCCTAGCCTCCCTCACCATCTCCTTCATCTAAAATTTTTCCAGGTTACACAAGAGCATCAAGAGGGGAGCAAAGATCATCACACTCGTGGTTAAATCTTCATCGCGATACTATGATCTTGGAGATAGAACTAAAATTTATTCGTTGTATAATTTTTCTTTCTTTGATTCATGTTCTTATTTTTCTTATTCAATACATAGCACTTGGGGTAGCTCATAGATTGCGTTTTGATCTGGTTGTTGCTTGTGTTTTTTATATACTTAGTTTTTATTAATTTTATTATAGTGATAATTATCATAGGTTTCTTGTCTAAAAATCGTAAGATCCTTTTCCTCAATAACAGAAATGTTGTTTTCTCAATATCAGAGTTAATTACATAGTTAGTCCTTGTGGTTTACATAAAATAACATACTTAGGTACTAATAGTTTAACATCACCTTTTAGGGTATTAACTTTTCATTTTGTAACGTTTGGAGGTATTAAATTCTAGGGTATTAACATAGTTAGTCCTTGTGGTTTGCACAAAATAACATACTTAGGTACTAATAGAATGTGATTTTAAACCTAAAAATAACGTTAATACCTCCAAATGTTACAAAATGAAAACTTAATACCCTAGAACGTGATTTTAAACTATTAGTACCTAAGTATGTTACTTTGTGCAAACTACAGGGACTAACTATGTAATTAACTCTCAATATCATGAATTTTATTTTATCATAAGTCATTTTCACAAAATCATACATATCATAAATTTTATTTATCTTAATATCATAAGATTTATCTAAACATCATTAGTTTTATAGATTTCTTTATGTCATATGAAGTTTTGTCATATTTAAGTTTCGGTGTCATAATGTTAATATAGGTGGCTTTATGCCTTATAAAATAATAGACATACAAAAATATATATTATAAAGTCCAACAAATAAAAGAAAAAATATTATATATATATATATATATATATATATATATATATATGAAGCTTCCTTAAAAGATCTGGATATATTTGTGTGACAAAAATCGACATTTGGATATTTTAGTGGATTAATTACATTAAAAATACTAGTATTTTCACCCGTAGCGCGTTGCGGCAGCGTCGAAAGTTAAAGTAACTCGAATTTATCCACTCGTTTTCGAACAAAATTTACGTCACAACATAGACCAACTGAAAAGGCACATAAAACTAAGCCTCAAAACGTATTATATTTGACCTGGCTCAAAAAAATTGCGTCGAACATAAATCAACTTAGATTTGTATCGAAACGTACTTAAAAATAAGCATGTAAAAATAGTATTTTTAAGTTAGAAATAAAAATGTGGTACCACGCGTTGCAACAGCGTCAAAACGTAAGTAAACTCGAATTTATACTGCCTACTTGTAACCCTACAAAATTTATATCAAAACATAGACCAATCGAAATTGAACATAAAAATAAGCACGTAAAACTCGAGAGGATTAAAATGACATTTTACAAAGTTTTTATAATGTTGATGGGTGCAAGTGTTGATGCTGAAAGTGGAGGTACATAAAAGGGAAAAAACATTGTATATAAAAATAAGCAAATCACTAAGGGACATTTTATGCGACAATAAAAAAACCATGTCATGTCGATATATTCAAAAGTTATGGAAAAATTATTGGTTTAGTTCATTACAACAAACCTACTTATGAAGGTACATATGGAATTTTGAAAAACATTATGTTGTGTTAAAACAAAAAGAAAAAAAAGAGAAAAGAGAAAACATTATTTAAGTTGAGATGCTAAATATATCATTACCAAAGTTGATAGATAAACTGTATAATAAAATTATTAAATATCAACATCGACACTAAGCTACTTATGACGGTACATATGAAATTTAGAAAAACATTACGCTGTGTTAAACCAAAAAAGAAAAAAACGCTAAAAGGGAAAATATTATTTAAGTTGAGATACTAAATATATCATTACCAAAGTTGATGGACTGTATAATAAAATTATTAAATATCAGGGGGTGTAAATGAAAAATATATCCTAAGAAAAGAAAAAAAAGACAACCTAGATGGCATTCTTAATCAAATCGAAACAAAAATATAAAACTTAAGAGTTAATTACTGTTTTTGTCCCTGTGGTTTGTCAAAAATCACTATTTCAGTCCATTAGTTTAAAAATTGCGATTTCAGTCCCTGTGGTTTCACTTTGGTAACCATTTCAGTCCACATCGTAACCATTTCAGTCCCTGTACTTACAGAATAAATGGACTGAAATGGTTACGAAAGTGAAATCATAGTGACTGAAATCGCAATTTTTAAACTAATGGACTGAAATAGTAATTTTTAACAAACCTCAAAACAGTAATTAACTCAAAACTTAATCTAAACGTGATTTTATAAATTTTGAATATAAAAAAAAAACAAAACAAAAATATAAAACTTAATAAAAAATTGGATTGTAGAAGGTATTGCCATGTGACATTAATTGGAGTTCTTTATTAGAATTTAGATATAGATTATAGTTGATAAGTCGAATATGTTATTTCTTTTTACTTGGTTATGATTAAAATTAGGGTAAAAAGAAAAGAGATTATTTTTAAATAAATTATTTTTCTCTGGATATAAACCCAAGTACAAAAGTATTTCATCTATTTAGGTTGTAAATTATTTTATATATTTTAAGTGTCTTTTATTTTAAGAACATTTCGTGTCATATTACTTAGGTTAATTTGTTTCGTTTGGAACATTTCTTTTCGGCACTCGTGCGGTTTTAGCGAACGGTTTAGTGGAACACAAAACTGTGAGTAGATCCTATCTCTTCCCTTTTTTTTTACCGTTTTAACGTTTTGGGGTGTATCATATGCCACGATTTTCATAAGTGTTTTTTTTTTTATTTCGCATACATGCAAATTTAAATGTCTTATGTGCTCATGAATTATTTCGCATTGCTTCGCTAGTTGTTTCAAATACATGAACTATGTGTTTACCGCTTTGTTTCTCTGTTTCGTGTGGATCCACCACCGGTTGACCGGTTCCCTAATGGCCATGGGACGAATTCGGTATCCTCACATTGTTTCCCAACTTCGCTTTTCACCCCTCGGGGTTTGAATTGCATCATTGTTTCGGTATTGCATGTTTTATTATGTCTCGTTAGATTATTTGTCGATGTTGTGTAATTGATTAATTAATTGATGATGTAATTTTTCATTTAATCTTGCATGTTAAATAATGTTTATAAAATAAATCAAATGACTTATTTTATCTCAAACATAAAACAAGGATCTATTCACTAACTATTGTTGACCCAAAAATCTAGTTTACAAATGATACAAGTACAGAAGGTTGAGAGTGAAAGTGAAGACACATAGGATTCGTGCCCTAGTAAAATAAACTGGATTTATGTTATGTTTTCATTTGGATTATTTGTATTGGATTATGTTTGAATTTACATGTTATTTGCAACATTTTATATTGATGTTATTAAATATTTAAACTTTAAATAAATGTCCAAAGCTATGAAACAATCATATCATGCCCTGTGTCATATCCGCTGCGCGTCGTGGTGTGACAATGGGTCCTTTTCCTCTCCCTTGTTATCTTGGTGGTATATTTCTGTATAATTGATGTGTGTAAAATGCAACATATAAATTACATCAAATGAGTCATAAAACTAACCCTTTTTAACTACTAATGTTGGAAAAAGTGTATTTTTGTCTTCCTTTTGTATTTTCAGGATTAAATGAGCTCAAAGTAACAAAAGAAGCAAAAAGACAGCTAAATCTAACATAAATACAAGAAAGTGAACAAAAGTGGACTGCCCGACCCCTCGACAGCATCCTCCCAAGCAAAACAGAGAAGGTAGAAGACTGAACACGCCTCGTGCTCAGTGAGCACGGGGCCGTGCCCAAGAAGCAGCAGAAAAGACAAACCTGTAGAAGCTTCTATTGCTTACCACGGGGCCGTGCCCAGTGAACACGGGGGCGTGCCCAAAGTACTGCAGGCGCATTAATTGTAATTGCGAATTACAATTAATGAAGAGAGATAGTGTCAGACGGGCACGGGGCCGTGTCCAGGCTTCTGTTCAGCCTATAAATAGGAGTGCTTGGAGCCATTGCAACTCATCCCTTGGCACACCACCTCTCTCACACTTCATCCACCACCCACCACCACCATAACACCATCATCCACCACCATCATCCATTGTCCATCGTAGAGTGTGTGAGTCGTCTCGGGATCCAAGATTGATCGTAAGAGTTCTTGACAATCAAGGCCATGTTTGCCTAAGTCTCTTACATCACTTGGTGAAGACAAGTGTTTAGTATAATACTTTTTATTTTTAATCTTTTGCACTTTTTATTTGGTTTTGTATTAATGACTTTAATAACTAGTTACTTATGTTGAAGGTGATCTTTCCTTATCGTTTGTCCGTGGTGTCTTGGCGTTATTTTACTGTCTATATAAAATAAAAGATTTTCACCATTCATATCTCCACGGTCTATATGGAGGTATGTTGGCTACCTGGTCGGGGGTTAAGGGAACGGTTTGGTAAGGGTCTTGCCCTTGTTCAGCGTTTAGAGGTCCTGCTTGGGACCTGGGTCAAATTTAGTAGGATCTCCTTCAATGCCCATAGGTATTGGATGGCGGGGATCCAAACTCTTTGACCCCCTCATAAGTTAACTACTATTAATACTATAACCCGGCTATTTAGGACTGTATCCCTGCTGACTCAGACTACTTAGCTGAGGGTAACGTCACCGCCAAAAGCGGGGCCTACCACAATTTGCATTAATAACTTAATTCATTATCTTTCAATAATCCGACCATTTAGGATTGTATCCTTGCTGACTCAAACTACTGGGTTGAGGGTAACGTCGCCTTCAAAAGAGGGGCCTACTACAATAACTAAGATAATCTCTTAAACAAGTGCAAAAGTGCGAAAATAATCAAAGGTTATACTAACACACGAGTCGGATCCAAGTGATTCATCTTGTCTATCTGTTTTTATTTTTATTTTATTTTTCAGCATTTAGTTAGTTTTATTTTCTTAGTTTAAAAATCTTTTTTCTAACATTTTGATTTGATTAGACGTTGAGGATAAACCGGTACTAAAAGCTCTTGTGTCCTTGGACGACCTCGGTATCTTACCAACACTATACTACGTCCACGATGGGTGCACTTGCCCATATATGTGTTTAGTGTTAGTAAATATCGTGTTTTATAAATTTAAAACTTGGCTAAAGTGTAAAAAGGCTTAAAATATATACTTAAAACATATACACACTAGCACGCATCAATAATATATATATATATATATATATATATATATATATATATATATATATATATATATATATATATATATCAATTTATAAATATAGGATGAATATCCTAAGTCTTAAATGACTTTCTCAAAATGGGATTTCTCGAAGCAATGGTGACTAAAGTCATATTCTGTAAGTTTTCTTTACGCCTGCAACAATTAGTCTATTTTATTATGTAGTAAGCCAGTACTATTACTTTTGTTGGTTTAATATACTTCATGATTAATTAATTAATTATATACTGAACGATAATTTACATTTTACTCTGATTAAGAAATATACAAGCTATGATGATCTTCTCTCGCCAAAGATAGTGAATCTTGAACACTATTAGAGCATCTATTTGAAGAATTCAAAGATCTGTTTAACACGTGAAAGCATTGTTGAAGAAGAAGAAAAGTTTGTTCAAAGGGCAAAGCCCTGTTAGAGACAAGGCACTGATATAGAAGGCCAAACATTTGTTTAAGCCTGAACAGATGTTCAAATGGCTGTTAAAGATCCAAACCTACATGTAAGGCCAATACTATTACTTTCTGTTGGTTTAATATACTTCATGATTAGTTAATTATATACTGAACGATAATTTACATTCATAAACCATATTTATCTGATTTTCGAAAATTGGAGATAACATCGTAATAGGAGAAGAAATTTTTACTAGTTAACGATGGTACATGCAAGGAGGAAGAACTTTTTAATCGGTAATGATGGTACAGCTTGTATGATGACCATACGGATGACTAAAGTCGTGTGAACATTGAGCGCGTGGAACAAATTAGGGAGCTGGTATGATGACCATGCGAATCAAATTAAATTATACATTTTTAACTAATACACTCCCATCAGGTAATGGTTTTTATCGAAGGTTCATGCTTAGTAGGTGTCGTTTTGCAATAAATTCATACTTACACAAATTATTTAACTTTTAGCTGATGCTTCTTTTAAAATATGTATAATGTCTAGAATTTTAACTAAAGTCGCCTGACCATTCAGCGCGTTGAGCGAATTAGGGAGTATAAGTGATTAACTTCATTATTTAGTGCATTGTTTCTTAACTGTGTATATTAGACATGATAGTTACTTTATTTAACGGTTTAGAGAAGGTTTAAAGGAAGGAGTGTACGTTGAAAATCTTATAGAGTATGATGTGCAAACCGTTGAAGAAGGCATCAAGCTGTTGATAGTTAGTTGCATGTTAGGTTTGTAGGTTATTTTTTTACTGTAGTTATACTTATTTAAATTGATTATGAAGAAACAAGTGTTGATAATTTTTATTTATGGATATTGATTTTATTAAATATAAAGAAAGATAAACACTCAAATTTATGAATATGCATAAAATATTACACGCTACAGTTAACACTTCCTAGGATTTCGATGACTCTCGCCTTCTTCCACGCGATCTCATTCTTTCTTTTGTTTTGCAGATCAGCTAGCATGTCAAGATCTTCTTATCCTGTTTCAGGAGTTGTGTGATAAACTCTTCTGCGTTGTTCTTGAAGTTTGATGCAGGAGAGTGGGTATAACAATCCTCCTAAAATATTTCCGACACCCCTAATATATTTAGAATGTCCCCATACCTCCTAAAATACACCCCATATACGAAAATTGGCCCTAAATACCTTTATATAATTAAAAATTAAATAAAAACAATTTTTATTGGTCTCTGGCGGGCCGCAAAGACCTAGCCTTAGTCTTACGCGGGCCGCGAGCGAGAGGATAAGAGGCGGCCCCCTGAGCTGCCATGTGGCAGTCTCGTGTCACAACTATAAACCACGAATCAGCAACCCTAGGCCCTACACCCCTAGCTCGCGGGGCGCGTAAGCCAATCCTTAGCTTTAGCGGGGCGCGACGGACTCGACGAACAGCCCTATATAAGAAGGCCATTGGCCTTCAGTCCAACTCGTTCAATTCTTTTCGATTCTCTCTCAGTTCTGAAGTAGTAAGAATTATACCCGCTCATTATACCCCCTAATTAATGAAACTCTGCCTCGTTGTAAGTATTTTAACCCCCGGGTACGTATTAGATACGCTGCCCGATTGATCTAGCGCTCCGTAACGGCTATTGAGGCTCTGCCCGATGTAGTCGTTGGAGTTCTGTCTCGGGGAGGGTATAACTAATGTAAATATTGGGTTATTATACTAACGCGTGTGCATTGTTTAATTAATAGATTATAACCAGGAAAACACAAAGGAAAACCCTAATGTAACAATGTGAGTAATCTCCTTTTTGTAAACCTTTTTGCAAACTATTTTTACAAAACCTCACATGTTTGACATTATATTAAATAGTGATTGAGTAATTGTATTCTACAATTATCGTCGGTATGTTGGGGTTTTGTATACAAAATTTGTTACTATATTGTGAGTAGTAACATGACCACAAGTCGGGTTGACAGTATCGTGGGTGGTAATTAAAGTAGAAAAATAAACAAATGTAATTGCGAGATCGCCCTCAATGCTGTAAAACTGATTTACCTATCTGGATTAAATTGGGATTCACTCACCAGTATTTCCCACTGACAAAATGTTTTTAAACGCGTTTCAGGTAACAAAATGTGAAAGCCAAATAGAAGCCAGCTGGACAGCATTTAAGGCTTGGAAAAGTGGCTATAAAAGTAACCTAAATAAAGAACATGTTTTTATTTAATAAAATAGGGTTTATCCCTATAAAATGTTTGTAATGGAAACTTGGGAATTTCCCATGTGTTTAATATTATAAAAATGTGGTATTTTACTCTGATAAAATATTTCCTAACTACGGTCTTGATGTAATTTCCGCTGCCAAATTGATAAATACTGATACCACCATCTTTGAGTAGGCCGCGGCCGCCCGCGTCCCAAGGCAGGGATCGGGGGTTGCGACAGTGGGGGACTTCATCAAGCAGTTCGATGCTGCTCCAAGTTTGATTGTAATTGCTTTCACTGATAATGCCGACTTTTTTGTTTAGTTCTTCATCTGCTCTCTTTTCTTCGAGAGACCATCTAGAGAATTGCGTTTTAACAGCGTTGGTGTTTGCCCAGTGGTAGAAGCTTCTGTTTGCCATCTAGAGTTGTTGGTGTTGGTGTTGCTGGTTTTGGTTTGTTTTTTGACTAACAGTTTTTTAAAAGTGAATTGTTGATGTTTTCAATCAAACTAATCATTAGCCTTTTATAGTGTTTAAAATTGGTGTTATGGTAAATGAAGAGGTTATTCATAATTATGAATTTATGATAACCTGTTTTTTAAGGTTTAAATTTTGTCCTTTGGGTTTCTTGATATTTAATTTTATTAGCTTTCCGATGAAAACTTATTTTTGAAAGGTTTTGCATTAAATGCACGTTGTTTTTAAATATAAATGTACATGTTTGTATTAAATGTACATGTTTTTCCCTCCTAGATTATTAAATGTACATGGAATTTAAATATAGATTTTTATTTAATGCTTGCATTTAAATCTGACCTTTGGGCTGTTAGATATTTCACTATATAATATCATTGCCAATTCACTTGTTTTCCATCACGTTTTACTACCAAGATAGCTTTTTTCACATCAGTTGAGTAATAACATAAAATGGCTTCATACACATATGTTCAAGTCTATGTGGATAGGGCTACTATTCAAGAGCTGAAGAGGTGTTTTGATGGACTGCACTTTGGTCTGTTCACGAGGGACCAGGTTTCCATAAACCTGATGGCGATGCTTTCGACTTCCGTTCGTGACCTGTGTGTCGTTAGTAATATAGAGTGTGGTGATAGAGACATGGAGTTCATGGCAAAGCTCAAGGATGTACATCGAGAGATTCTGCACTTGATGGATTTGAAGCTAAAATTTCTTAATTCTTGCTGTTAGATTTTTAAATTTCTGATTGTTACTGTTAGATTTGAAAGTTTCTTAGTTCAGTACTCGATGTAACTGTTACTGTTTTAATGCCATAAATTTTAATCGTATTAATCTTTCTTGTCACATTTTACTTTTACATACTTTACCAAGCATAAGTATTATTATATTGATATATATAGAATCTGAGGATTGTAGATCGATATTGATGTTGATGTTAAATTGTGTCTGAATTTTTTTTTTTAGTTTATGTAGGATTGTATCGAAACACTAAGTCGCATCACATGTATCCTCCCTTCACCGTTATTCTTCCCTTCATTGCTCTTCAGGATCAACATTCAAATCCAAACGATTCAATAATCAGGTACTCAAATATGTTTAGAAAATACAAATTTTGATTCATGAAAGTGAGTGAAAATGGCAGAGCTTAAAGTAAAAATGTAGGTGGGCTTCGATGGTCTTACTATAAACTCGGTCTCCATTCTACCTGATGCGACTTGCAGGGATTCGTTTCAATCCATTTCAAAAACAAAGGGGGAAGAAATGAACGTTGCATTTGTAGGGATTTCAAAGTAGCAGATGTGGTGGAGAAAGAATTGTATGAAGATTTAAGGGCTTCCATCCTGTTCTTCCGATAAAGAAGTTGCTGACAATCGAAAAAAAGGTCTGTTCTATTTTGTGATGAAGTGGAGAATAAGTAATATTGTAATGAAGTTTTGATAGCTTATGTACTAACCATAGTTTTTAAATATTTCAGGTACACTGCATTTTCTTAATTATTCCACTTCTTGCAGTTGGCACAACTCCATTGTTGAAGGTTGAAAAAATTTGTCAAGAAATATTTACAAGCAGCCTTACGATTGGTAATTCCATTACATTTTCCAGCCCTTTTGCAATTTCCATAGTACAATGTAGTCAAGTTCTTCTAGCAGTCATCCCTCCAAGACTGTTAATGACTTTCTTAAAATGGGATTTCCTGAAGCAATGGTGACTAAAGTCATATTCTGTGAGTTTTCTTACGCCTGCAATAATCAGTCTATTTGATTATGTAGCAGGACATTACTATTACTTTTTGTTGGTTTAATATACTTCATGATTAATTAATTATATACTGAACGATAATTTACATCCTACTCTGATCAAGAAATATACAAGCTATGATGATCTTCTCTCACCAAAGATAGTGAATCTTGAACACTATTAGAGCATCTATTTGAAGACTTCAAAGATCTGTTGAATACATGAAAGCACTATTGAAGAAGAAGAAAAGTTTGTTCAAAGGGCAAAGCTCTGTTAGAGACAAGGCACTAATATAGAAGGCCAAACATCTGTTTAAGCCTAAACAAATGTTTAGTAAGTCAACAGAGGTTTAAATCCCTCCGGTTAGTTTAAGCCTGAACAGATGTTCAAAGGGCTGCTAAAGATCCAAAGCTAGATGTAAGGCCAGTACTATTACTTTGGTTTAATATACTTCATGATTAATTAATTATATACTGAACGATAATTTACATTTATAAACCATATTTATCAGATATTCGGGTGGAGATGTTGTTGGATCAACAGCTTCGACATTGTTTCCAGCAGCATATGTAGCCAGGACACAACATGTGGCAAAGGAGATGTTGCTGGGTAAGAGACTCTTGATTGGGCTTTGGTGAAAGTTGTTGAGGCAAGTGATCGTGTGATTGCAGTTAATGTTTGCTGAAAGTCAAGTTGTATTGCATGTATTGATTTTTTTCAAAGTAAAGATTTTAAGTTTGTTAGTATATTTTTTTGATGCTTTACAACTTCTGTATCGAAGTTTAATAAGTACATTTCCAACAGATATGAACATTCGGGAAAGTAATTCCCTTCTAAAAAATATATAGTGATTCGTTTTTTTAAATTTAATATGGTATGAATGGTTTTCTAAAAACAACCTGTGTTTGCACATACTTTCAACCAGATATCACTATTTAAAATAGTAGTTCTCACTTTTTACGATGAAAGGTAGTGACTAGTTTTGGTTATTTGTTTAAGCTGATTATTTCTTTAGTTGTAAATCAGAGTTCAAATGTATCAACACACAAGATTTGTGAGAATAACTCATGACTATTTTAATATTACTCAAACGATAAACTAAACCAAAAATTACAATATCTATACACCTATATTAAAATGTGGTATGCATGAATTTCTAAAAATCACCTGTCTTTGTACACGGGTATAGGGGTGTTCATGAGCCGATCCGATCCGATCCTATCGAGGGTCTACTCGTGCTCGAATTGAATTACAACCGATCTGATCTGATCGGATCGAATTTACAAACCGAGCACAAAAGTGATGCTCATGCTCGGATTGAATTTGAATCGAGCGGATCGTTTTCGCTCGGTTTTTCTCAAATCCTAACTAAAATCGAGCGGATCGTTTTTGCTCGGTTTCGATTGAATTATAAGGCTGCGTTCAACAAAAACAAATCCTAACTTAATTAAAACATGTCCAACACCTTACTAACAAAAGCAATACATAACTAAAATCATGATTCTAAAAGTGTTTTTGGGCTAGTATATTTTTTAATCTTTAAAATCTATTATATATATGTGTAGGGTAGGGTTCCAGCGTGAACAACCTCCCAAGAGTGAACTGCGTGAACATATCTGGACCCTTGATTTCCTTCTTAGTTATTAAGGGTAGGATTGTAATTATATAAAAAAATAGATTTAAATCATTATTTTAATAATTGAATTAAGTTACATCTTTCCTAATTTAAATTCATTATCCACATTATGTTTTATTTATTAATAAGCTAATTACCAAAACAAACAACAAATCACCGGATTTCAATTTTAATTTTTATTTCAGATTTCATTACCAGAATTCAAATTTTTATTTTTAAAATCCATGTAACCTTCATATTTCAACGGTATACACATGTGTACTTGGATATAAATATAACAGTACACATGTGTACTCAGCATCGTACATATGTGTAATTAGCTAATAATACATACATAGAAACAATACCTGCAAAACTATTTTATATTTAACAAATTACAAGTTCCATAATGTTTTCCAAATCAAACAAAAAAACATATAATTACAAGTTCCAGTTTCGTAAAAACAATAAACCCAACATAATCGAAAAAACAAAAAACATAATCTTTTACAACTATTCGCCACGTTGTATGTTGAATCATCCTTATCGACCTCATACGTGAATCATCGTTATCGACCTTCCATCTCCACTTTTCTTGTTAACGACATCTCCTATACTAGCACAAAAAAACTCAGCAACTAATACTTTGCATAATTCACAAGTGTACATCAACAACTTTACACATTCAAAACACAAAAAATTATGAGATATCAAAAAAACAGACGCTATACACATGTGTACATTGGGTTAAAATAGAGCAAAAATCAGAATACACATGTGTACATCGCATTAAAAACAGAGCAAAATTAGAATACACATGTGTATATCGCGTTAAAAACAGAGCAACATCAAAGAATTGAACAAAAAAACTCATCAACTAATACTTTGCATAATTCACAAGTGTACATCAAGAACTTTACACATGTGTACAACCCAGTTTACAATATTCATCACATTTTCCAAAAAAAAAAAAAACAATACCAATAATCGGAATACGCATGTGTACATTGGTATAAAAAAGAAACTAAACCCTAACCCACTATTGATAACGACGAGGATTACCATTTCAACATCAAAACAATCCAAACAAAATTGAATCAAAATAATATCATTCTATATCTAACAGGGAGTTTAAAGTAACATAATTCGTATATTAAAAAAAGGCCAAATAAATTGCAGCAAATAGCAAAAAGCTTAAGTGAGTTTACTGAACGTTTTAAAAATTGCCAAAAGTAAGGAGATTTTAGAGGTCTAAGGACTTTTAAAGTTTATTCAGAAATGAAGCCGTTTATTGCAATATACCCCATTAAAAAAGCATAATAAAAATCCATAAATGGATTAGACGGAATCAAGAATATACATACCTACATTTAAATGGTATATATCTGACTGCAGAGTAAGGCTATTCGAGGATCAGGGGCATGTGTGAGTGGGAGTTTTGTTTTTTCCGTTCACCTGTTTTTTCCGTCCCCTGTTTTTTCCGTTCACCTTCCTCGAAGCCCTAAATCGATCGATCTTCGTCCCCTGTTTTTTCCGTTCCCTTCCTCGATTCCTGCGATGAAGATTGTCTACTGATTTCCGTTCACCTTCCACGATGCCGGCGATGAAAATCAATTGATTTTTCCGGCGGTTTGAATGATCCGACGCCGTTCTTCGTGTTTTATTTGCCATCGCCAATGAAGTTTAGAGAGAAAAAGGATCTGATTTTTTTTTTTAAAAGGGAAATCAAAATATTGATAAAACAAACCTATAGATAATTATGGGATTTAATTAAATCGGAGAACATGGAAACAATCTAGTTTCCTGATTTTAAATAACCAATTAATCTAATTACACTTTTACCCTTTCGATTTTAATAAAACAATAAAAACTAACCTAATAATTACAATCATGCCACCCATTCAAAATATCAAGATCATAATAATCAATGGTCCAGATCAGTTCACGCAGTTCACTCTTGGGATTTTGTTCACGTTTGAACCTAATCCTATATGTGTATATATATATATATATATATATATATATATATATATATATATATTAATTATTAATAAAAATAATTCGAGCGAAACCGAGTGATGCTTGGATTGAATTTGAATCGAACCGATCCGAGTGGCTCATTTACAAACTGAGCGGGAATTGAACGAGCATTTTTCGAGCGATCCTCGATCATCGAGCAGTTTGGACAGCCCTACACGGGCATCACTACTAATTAATTATTATAAATTAAGTAAAACACTTAAACACCCCTATCAAATCAAAAAAGAATTTAATTACCTAATAACATAGAAATTCAAGTTTAGTTTTAGATTTTATGTTCACCTTAATAAAATCCGTATGTCATATTATTAACTTTATTATAAAATTAAGCTTTATGAGCCAATGAACTCGTGCAACATGTTTTGAAGAAGTAATGATTATGTAACCCATTTGCAAAAGTTCCTATAATCTCAAGTTTATTGTGTTACAACTACTTACAAAAGTTATTGGGCCATCATCGATCGAACAAAAAAATCCATTTCTTACGATTGTAACAATTATACTCAATTCTTTATTTGAAACTAGGCTATGCGATTGTAACAAAAAAAAATCCATGAACGATATGTGTTTCAATGAATTTAGAATATGCGGTGTGGGGGAGGCGGAGGGTCGTCGAGCCCCGTGGACAGTGACGGAACTAGCCCGTTAAATCAGAGGTATCCTAAAATTTTTTTTACCGTGCAATCATACAATATTAATAAAAACAGCAAGAACGATGGTCGAAGAATGCAGCGTCTGAGTCTGAGCGAGACAGATTGTCCTATAACGGTACGAGAGGGGGTCGACGATTCGGTTGTTCTCACCCGTGTAGGCTTGAAAATGTTGTCGGGTTGTCCTCCAAAAAGGACCGCTCGAGCGCATATCCGGCATGTGGTGGCTCTAAGGTTCGATCCCCGATTCGCAAAGTGCAATCTTCTTCGGTCCACGCAACGACTGTCATCCTCGGTTTTTTTGGGTGAAGTAGAAAGGCGTTGAGGGTTTGTATAAATTTAGGTTAAGTGGTTGAGTTTGTAATTTAAAAATGAAGAAGTAGGTTGTACTTATAGTGTAAAATTAGAATTTTTAAAAAAGGTAAGTTTTTTTTAAATTTTAAAAGTTAACCGTCGATACCAAAAATGTCATTTTTGAAGGCCCACACCGTGTGGTCTTAGGGGTATCCTTGTATTAATTTAGGAATATCCTTTGTATAAAACAAAAAATAAATACACTACGAAACAAATATGGACTTGAGCCGTAGCCCGTGCTACGGCTAATATTACATTAGTTCCGCCCTTGCCCGTGGAGGCCCGTTCACGTCGCCCCCTCGTGGTCTATCCCGTCTCCAGCGTCCTCCCTAAGCCGTGCTCGACGAGCCAACTTTCTTATCCAACACACACACATACATGCATGCATGCATACATACGTACAAACGTACGTACGTACGTACGTACGTACGTACGTACATACATACATACATACATACATGTATAAGGGGACTCATAACCACACATTGGCCTATCTCTTGGGACTCATACCCCACACCCGATGACATGGCCGCCTACGTAACGGATTATCGCCAAAGAACTACCTCCTCCTTCATACCCAACAGGCTTAAAAAAATCGCTTGAACAACATTACGTGCCTGAAGGCCCTGAAGGACGCGTCTTGACCAGGGCTCCAAGATGCACTTTAAATGATTATATTTGATGATTTGATTTAACAGAGATTTTACAAGAGTAAGAGATATATGAAAGCCGTTTCTTGTTGTATATTAAATAGATTGAGATTTGTAAACATATGCAAATTTAAATTACCGTATTCATTATGAAATAAAATTGAATTAGTATAAAGTTCATATATTAAAGGTGTAATATTTCCAAGTTAATTAATTAAGTTAAATTTTATATATATTGTTTACGAGCTACCATACATAGTAAATTTAAATTTAAAATAATATGTAACTTTTTCATATTTTATTATATCAATATATTATTTTTAATAATTATTTTTAACTTTTAACAGATTTTCAGTTTTTCCTTTTATTATTATATTTACTTTTTAACGTATTTTCATTTTTTTCTTTTCTAAAACCATATTTCCTTTATCGTTTATTTTTATTTTAATAATTCTTTTTTTTAATTCATCTTTACTTTCTCAATTAATGTGATATTTTTTTAATAACTTATGTTCGTTATTTTTTTAAGCTTAAGTACGTAGTTTTATTTAATTTTTACCCTCTATCAGTATAAGTTTTATTAAAAACGAATTTACATTCCAAATAAAGTATTTATTTGGTATCGTAATATGGTACGATGATATCATCTGAACTGATTCTAACGGTTAGGCTTTCTGAATAACATGCTACATTTTCAAATAACGTTTGTTTTACATTATCATTTGTTTCGTTTCGCGATAACACGCAACGTAAAAGAACCTAGTAGAAATAACTTTTCAAAAAAAGTTATATAGAAATAAAATAAAGAAATACTACAAAATAGTTTAAACGGGTGGGTATGCAATACAATGGGGATTTTGTATGTGTACATTTATAATTTGACCTACTACCGATAGGAAGTTATCCTCACACTTTGCACACTGACTAGTATTACAAAAATTTCTGAACACAACTTCTACAAAAATCAAAAACCATAAAAATAAATGTTGGTAATGATACCAATGTTCAATGACGGAACTAGCCCGTTAAATCAAGGGTATCCTAAAAAATTTTTTACCGTGCAATCATACAATATTAATAAAAACAGCAAGAACGACGGTCGAAGAATGCAGCGTCTGAGTCTGAGCGAGACAGATTGTCCTATAACGGTACGAGAGGGAGTCGACGATTCGGTTGTTCTCACCCGTGTAGGCTTGAAAATGTTGTCGGGTTGTCCTCCAAAAAGGACCGCTCGAGCGCCTATCCGGCATGTGGTGGCTCTAAGGTTCGATCCACGATTCGCAAAGTGCAATCTTATTCGGTCCACGCAACGACTGTCATCCTCGGTTTTTTTTGGGTGAAGTAGAAAGGCGTTGAGGGTTTGTATAAATTTAGGTGAAGTGGTTGAGTTTGTAATTTAAAAATGAAGAAGTAGGTTGTATTTATAGTGTAAAATTAGAATTTTTAAAAAAGGTAAGTTTTTTTTAAATTTTAAAAGTTAACCGTCGATACCAAAAATGTCATTAAGAATATCCTTTGTATAAAACAAAAAAAATAAAAAAATAAATACACTACGAAACAAGTATGGACTTAAGCCGTAGCCCGTGCTACGGCTAATATTACATTAGTTCCGCCCCTGCCAATGTTCAACCAGTATGAGTTCGATACGAAACGAGTAGTCGGTAAAAAGAAATGATTATCCCTAATTTATGATAAAACCCAAAAAAAACTTTATTTTGAATATATCTTTGTTTATTAACCATCTTTTATTTTTTTACATACAAATAATGTTAATAGTTTTAAGTCGATTACCTAACAAAAATAATACACTTTATAAACTTAAACACAAAATATATAAAAAAAAAGTTGAATATTTTGTTTTCAAGTCATTGAATAGTCTAGGTGCATAATAATATTTTGTCGATAAAAAGAAATTATTTATTTCGAATAATACTCGTTTTTACTAACCATTTTCTAATTTTTTAAGTACAAATAATATTAGCGATGTTTAAGCAATTACCAAACAAAAACATATTTATCCCCCAACTTGTAGCGTAGTGGTCGGAGATTTGGGTTTTCTAATGGAGACTCAAGTTCAATTCTCACTTGTGTTATATTGGGGTGGATATTGGGCAATGATGGTGACAATCCCACCGAGTGGGGTTCGATCCTGAGCCGTACACTGGTTTTCATGCGGCTGTTACTTCAGCGAGGCTTCTCGTTTGGAGACAGTACGGTTTCCGAGGGAACGCCGTAACCAAGTCTGACCAACCCAGCGCAGGGCCGATTAAGACAACGTAGTCTGGACAGATCTTGGCTAGGGCCGTCGTTTAGACATTGTGACATTGGGTCACTCAAAAAGAAAGTCACCGTTAAAAAAAAACATATTTAGTCAAGATAAACGTAAGATGCAAAAAAATAACAATAACAATAACAATAACAATAACAATAATAGTCTTCGCAATAGTCTTAAATACAGAAACACTAAAACTGACTCATATCAAAATCAAAAGCCATAAAAAAGAATGTAGTTACTAGTAGTGATGTTGTTTAGTCGGTATTGGTACTCATTTTGAATAAAACTCATATCTTATTTTTAATTCAAAAACAAAAAGAAAATGTTAGACACAAGTGTGAATTCTGATTTTTTATAAACTTAATGAACAAAAGTAATTAGAGAAAAACTAAACTAAAAATTATGAATGAATTAAAAGTTTTAGAAATAAAAAATTCATAGAGAAACATGCGGTGGCAACTCATGTATGGAGATGCTAGTATACATGCATAAGTTGTGTTTTATTATATAGTAGGTGATGCGACGTCCGCGTTGTGGGGCGATGGCCGACTAATTCTCAACCAATTAAAAAAACAACACTATAGTTTTGCTAGGAAGAAAAAGTAAAAACAGTGTTAGGCAGCTCCTTGACACGATTTTTAGTTGTGGGCAAAGTCATACATATATTTTTAGTTGGGGGAAAAATCAATTTTTTTTTCAAGGGTAAAATCTTAATTTTTAGCTAGGGGAAAACCATATTTTTATTTTCCACTCGGGGCAAAAACGTAATTTTGAATTGATGGTGATATCGTAATTTTAAAACGAGGGGAAAATCGTAAATTTTAACTGAGGGCAAAAACATGATTTTATTTTGAAATGGGGGCAAAGACGTAATTTAAACTGAGGCAAAGCCGTAATTTTAAAATGGATATAAAATAATAAACTGGTGTAAAATCGTAATTTTGAGCCGGGGGGGGGGGGAAACAAAATTTTATTTTGAACTGGGGCGAAAACGTAATTTTGGCTGAGGGTAAAAGCGTAATTTTTTTACCGAGGGCGAAATCGTATTTTTTAGCTCGGGGCAAAAGGGTAAATGTATTTTGAAGTTGAGACAAAACCGTATTTTTTAATTGGGGGCAAAAACGTAATTTTAAAGTGGGTATAAAATAATAAACTAGTTGGTCCAATGTGTATTGCTTGCCGCCCATTTGAACGAATGGCAGAGAAACACTATTTCATAGCAAAAACGTAATTTTAAAGTGTGTATAAAATAATAAACTGATTGGTTTAATGGACCAGCCGCCCATTAAACCAATGACAGGGAGAAGCTACTCCCTGCTATGTTTTTTGTATATGTTGAAAATTATATATAATGCTAATAAAAATGTGAGTGCCCAAACTCCCGATCCATCTATAGATAAATCGCACTCTTTTTTGAAAAAATGTTAATTCAATTTTTTGGGCAACCAATTTTTTTGCAAGGAGATCCAACCAAGACCATACAACATGCTCCATGGGCGCTGAGATATCTTTTTAGAAAGCGTTATACAGTGACGAATTTAGAAAATCTTTATGAGGGTAACATTTCAAAAAAATAAAGTAACGAAATCGAAAAAAAATTAAAACAGCGTCAATTTTTTTCAAAATTTACATTACTGCTGGAGCGTCAAGGGTATCGGGGGCTACCCCTTATTATAAGATAGGTCTGCCCCTGGTCCAGTAATTTCAGGTTTATGTGTAACTCAAGTTCTATGTTTGATTCACCATTTCGGAAGATGTGACTTATGGGCATACCTATCACTCATGGGATCTCTATGTCAATCTAAATAGGTTTTCTCCATTACTTACATTGGATATGGTACATTGTGCCCATTAAGACATAGCTGTAAGATTAAATATTTATTTATTTATATTTAATCTAGTAGCCATCATTATCATTTATATAATACGGATCAAAATATATTAAAACCTATAATAAATTAGTTGGTAATTGTTGATGGGCCAGATTACCCTAATTAACTAATTGGGTTTCCCCTTGGGTGTATATAAGGAGATTACTAGAGAGGGATTAGGGTTAGACCCTCATAACATCACACCAAAAATCGCCCCTCCTCTCTCTCCATTACTACGAGTTCTTCAACCCTAAAGAACTTGGTACTACCATCATGAACGTACATCCTAAAGGGGAACCAAATCAATCTGACGAACATAACGTCTACTTCATTCTCTGATGCGGTTACTGGCTAACCAGGTACACATGTTTTATTATCCATGATTGAATTTATTTAATTAGGGTTTATGTTTTACCCATGTTCTTATGATATAATCAACATGTGGTATCAGAGCAATGTTGATTATATAATTTAATTATGTGATTCGATCACGAAATTTGTTTTAATGGGATATATGAAATTTTGCTTTATTTTTCTAAAGTCCAATTTGCGATCAGGATTATGTCCAACATCAATTTTCACATGGATAAATTAATTACCATTGTAATGCATGAAGCATTAATTACCTTATATTGAAAATCCATTATTTTTGCAAAATGTCAAATTTCACGTGAATTCGTGAATCCCAGTAAAGTTTGTGATCATGGATGATAATTGTTATTATTTATTTATTTATTTTAATATTTAAAACATGGATAAATTAAAGGAAAAGAATGTAAATATTCACTTTCCATGTTATCTTATAATTGTTTCTATTATTATCATTCATATGCCAAATTACCTTCTTTAGGGATAAGTTAGATTTTGATTATATTTCCTAAAACTGTGTAACTTTATCTCCAAGTTTCGAATAATATATTATTTTAATCGAATAATTAACTTGGATAGATAGAGATATTTTGAAATTATAATCAAAATCCCTTAAAATTAGCTGATTCAAACTTATCACACTAATCAGCTGTAACAGAAGTTTCGAGATAAATTTTAACGAGCCGAGACCACAAGGTCACGACTCGAAATCATAAGT
Source organism: Helianthus annuus (assembly GCF_002127325.2). Lineage (NCBI taxonomy): Eukaryota > Viridiplantae > Streptophyta > Magnoliopsida > Asterales > Asteraceae > Helianthus > Helianthus annuus. The sequence goes on along the minus strand of NC_035444.2, from coordinate 92,010,389 downwards.
GTTCTCAAATCTTTATAACTCGAGACAACGATTTCGACTCGAGACCATAAGGTTTCGACTCGAGACCACTAAGGTTCCGACTAAGGACTTCAATCTTCACAACTCGAGACCATGGTTGCGACTCGAGACCTCATCAAGGAGTCGAGATCTCATAAAACACACCAGTCGAGACCATGATTACGACTCGAGACACTGAGGTTGCGACTCGAGACCTTAATGAGTCGAGACCTCATAATGTTGCAAGATGAGTCGAGACTTGACTCGAAATCTCACTCGAGACCTCATAACTGAGTCGAGATCTCACTCGAAACCTCATAATTTTAGGCTTATTAATGTGAACTAAGATTTTGCTATTAAATAATTGGTTTTGTAATTAGATAATTAATAAGAATCAGATAATTTTTACAAAACCAAAATAGCTTAACTTGAATGAGCTTCTGATGTATTAATTCTGGCCAAAGCTGATTTACTACATCTATTTATTGTTCAAGTATTATAAAAGCTATGTTAAGTATGCATTACAAACGTGAAATGTCTTAATTCTGGCCAAAGCTGATTTAATTCATTTATGTTTAGCATGCTTGACAAGTGCATAACTAAAGTGATTGTCTCATTTCTGGCCAAAGCTGATTTGTCACGATTACTTTGCACACATACTTAAATGATTACACTTCTGGCCAAAGCTGATTTGTCTTTGTTTAAGTAGGACTTTACTAAGTCTATTATTTTGATGTTAGTAATAGGCATATCACAATCTCTTCACATAATGATCCTTATATTAATGATCCTTACTTAATTTTATGATCATTTCGTATGCCTTATTTTAAATACCCATAATTTTACTCACTATAATTTACTTCTACATATATCTCATCCACTCTAATTCCTAAACCCAAAAAGTTTGCTTTATTTAAAGTTTCTATTGGAATTAGCTCTTAAATTAAATCCTTGATTATTTCTTAAGACACGATAATCCTATTGCTCTCTTCTGATAAAGATTATAAAGAAGAAAATTAGAGCATGATGATCAGGACAAATTGAACATGATGTCTCTTATGATAATCAAGAACTCTATAACATAATGCTATCACTAAAGTTATTTTAGATTAAGTCTTTCCTAAGGCTAATCTCTTATATATGGAATAATCACTAGAACTCCTTAGATGCATGCCTTCTTTTTAAAATTCTAAATTATAAAGTTAAGTGGTATATGTGAATACATTATAATGTACAATATCATGACCCATATAGTTAAGGGCTTACGTATGGAAATAAGTACATTTTCCAGTACATTACATATTAAGATTTTCACTTGTACAATTTGATGCCTTATAAATCAACTATAACACTCAACAATACCAAAGTATAATGAGTGTGTTGATAAGCAACATATGTACAGAGAAATAAATGTTTGAAGCTGGAAAATAAATTGTTACTCACCCTACAACCACTTAAACTTTAAAAGAGGATTGTTCTAAGATCCATTGACAAAATACAAGTACAAAATCCCAACTCTAAGTTTCTTCAAAGGAAAATCTCACTGCATAATTATGTCATTAGACTAAACATAAGCAACGAGACTATCCATTATTCTAAAAAACAGTTGGATGAATTAATTAGATAGTCACTTATTAAAGATATTTAAGTCTACTAATTATAATATTCCTATTAACACATGATTACTTCACTCTAGTTTTAAATGTTTCCTTACCAGAAGTTAACAAATAACTAACATGAGAGTTAGTGACATGATTAAATGTTAAGGCTATAAGAACAATAATAAGCAGTCTTCTAACAACGTTTTTCGATACCGTACATATATTCCAAGTATTAATCAGAATATAGTATCATAATTAAGCAATGTTATGAAGGTTGTGAGGTTTGCATAGTCAACATAAAGTCACACTTATCTTAAACTCTCATCTTATTTGTTCTAAATACCTGGATTGAAACATTATTAAGATAAAACTAGATGATACCTTACACTTTCACAACTCTTGTCATCATGCAAATGAAAAATTTGACAGAAGGAAAATGAGACTTACAAATTTCATCCATTATAACCAAAATTCATGAGAAATCATGACATGGTTAATGAGGATGATTTCTTTTCTAATCTCATTCTAAGTGTTTTTTAAATCATGGCGTTATAGCCCTAAATATCACTTGGCTCAAGGAATAAGTATGGGTCCATCATAAGTCATTCATTGACATTCTTGGAACTTATTCCAAATGGAACATTTAGACATAATTCATTTATCATTTAAAGACTATCTACTTGTATCTAAATTTGTCGTATATGGCCCACAGTTTTTTAAAAGAAATCTATTCACATATGTACTTAATAAGATTTCTATTAAATATGTCCCTAAAGTTTCTCATGATATCTGGACATTAAAGGAATCAAATAAAGTCTAACGTATATGTGATAGGTTCCCACGTCACGCAACTCATTGAAACTTCTCTTGTAGCATTCTAGAGATATTAAAGATCAGTGGGAGCATTAAGTGTCTTAATAATAACTTGCAATAGTTGCAAGAGGTGGGGAGTGAAAACTTTATATTACTTCAATTTACACACCTCTTGTACAAGACACTGCTCCATCTTGACACTGTTCTATCAAAACTTGTCTCCTTAAAATCTAAAGCTACCTTTACAAAAGTTTCATTGTTGCTTAATTGTGGACACACTTAGATATCTTATCTAACCTAACATAATCCTCAACAAGAGAAACTACAATGACTAACGTCATTAATATGTTCATTAATATGTTTTCTCTATTAGAATTTGTTTGGTCGTTAAATGTTGACCCTAAGCATGCTGAGTTTCTAAAGTTTTCTAAGGTCAGTGGGAGCAGTCAAAGTCCTTATAATGACTTGCAAGGAATACAAGAGGCGGGGGGAAGAGTGTCATTAAATTTAACTCCAAATTTAACTCCGATTACACCTCTTGTACACCATACTGCACCAACTCTTACAAACTTAGAATCCTGAAAATGATAGAAACCTAATCAAGAGCTAATCCATAAAACTGAAACTTCTAACAAACCCAATAATCAACTCAGGAGGTCATCTAGGTTTAAAAACCTACTAACTTTGATGATTACATAACCTCCCTAATTTGGAGTTGAAATGGATTTTGGAAAAGTTTACTGATCCTATCTCTTCTAATTAAGCCATTAGTGTCAATCAATCTTCTGAATGGAATAAAACAGTTTTCTAGTAAAACTGATTTTATGTGTTCACATAACGTTTGGGATTTGATTGAATTACCTAAGAGTGTTCATAACTAAACCAAATCCTGATATAAACATTACGACACAAAGAAGCATGATTGATTATCAAAGGTTGTACTCAGGAAGAGATAAATTATTAAAGAATCATTATTACATATCTAACAAAAGATTTCTTTTAGGATCATCACTGTTCTAGTAGCTAATAATAGTTTTGAGCTACATTAGATGAACATCAAAGCAGTTTTCCCTTACAACTGGCTGACATATTTACATGTTCAAAAAACAACCTGAAAGTTCCAAATTGAAGGTTAAAGAACACTTTATTTGTAAGCCAATAAAATCCATGTATGGTTTAATGCAAACATCATAATGTGATGAAATCTTAACGAAATTATTTTCATCAACAACTAAGTGGAATAATGTACCTACCTCAAGATGAGTGGGAGCAACTAAGATAAACTTGTCTATATAGATGATATTCTTTTGACAAGTATATGTTACATAAGTCAAAGCATTGTTAACACAAACTTTGATATAATAAATCTCAGAGATATCTCTTACATAATAGATATTATAACATGTTGAGATAGACCAAATGGGACATTACTTCCGTTCCATAAGTTTAACATTAAATTGGTCCTTACATATGTAACAAACAGTACTGCTCTCTTTTAGAGGATAATAGGATAAATGAGATTATTTTCATACGCTTCATTAATTAGAAGCCTTATGTAAGTTTAAGTCTATACTCGTTTAGATATTACTCACATTGCAACACACTAGATATGTCTAGATTAACGTGAAGCATTTAATAGAGTATTACAATATCTTTAAAAGAAACGAGAGACTATATTTTAAAGAAGAAGTGAGAACTAAACCGGTTGATTACTCTAACTTTGTGATATTAAAAGATGACAAAATGTAATTTCGGGTATATCCTTATGTCAGCAGACAAACCTATCTTATGGAGGAGTCATAATGAACTGATAATAACAACCTAAGTTATAACGACATAGTCACTAAATGTTGTTGGAAATTTATCAGTGGACTTATAAGTTTATTAACTCCATATGATTAATATATTGAAGACTTATTGTGATAAAGTCAGCTACCATGTCTCCTTGAACAGTAACAGTTCGAGAGGTGCTGCATTAAATTTCGATACAGAATTAATTATTCGTTTATGAACGAATTGAGGAAACTAAATCTTTGTATCGAATGCATTCATGATATGCTTAAGGATCCTATAACTAAAAGTCTATCACCCATAACTATTATGCAAGCGCTTATAATAATCACGGGTTTATTGATGACTATGTACAACTGCATATCGTACTATGAATGATGAACTTTTAATATTCCTCATCAGTTTGATTTTGTATGTCTCTTACATATGTTCTGCCGGTGTAATGACATATAGACAACTGTAAATACAAATCAAACGTTAAAGGGCTTACTTATTTTGATCATAACTATTAGGTTTTAAATTAAGGCTATAGTATGACTAATGGGGGTCCTGAGTCGCATAATGATTCAACGGCTGTATTTCTCTGCTATAGTACTTGTTTAAGGCTAAAATGAGTATTAACTTCTGATCAGACTTATCTAATACTCATGATAAATGATTATTCGGCTAAGTGGGAGAATGTAAGATTAAATATTTATTTATTTATATTTAATCTAGTAGCCATCATTATCATTTATATAATACGGATCAAAATATATTAAAACCTATAATAAATTAGTTGGTAATTGTTGATGGGCCAGATTACCCTAATTAACTAATTGGGTTTCCCCTTGGGTGTATATAAGGAGATTACTAGAGAGGGATTAGGGTTAGACCCTCATAACATCACACCAAAAATCGCCCCTCCTCTCTCTCCATTACTACGAGTTCTTCAACCCTAAAGAACTTGGTACTACCATCATGAACGTACATCCTAAAGGGGAACCAAATCAATCTGACGAACATAACGTCTACTTCATTCTCTGATGCGGTTACTGGCTAACCAGGTACACATGTTTTATTATCCATGATTGAATTTATTTAATTAGGGTTTATGTTTTACCCATGTTCTTATGATATAATCAACAATAGCCTGAGGGGGTTTTCATCCACCTAATTGCGAGCCGCCATTATGCGTTTTTGCCTAACTCTTTCACAATGTTTCGACTGACTCGTTCCACCTTACAGTTTTCCATTGTTATGACTATGGAATGTGGGAGGCTGAAGTGACAAATGAATATTATCAATTTATAACTTTGTCTAGTGGATATAAAGGAGATAATTTGCATCAATGATACATTTGTTTGATAAAAAGAAAACTTCCTAATGCGTTTAAGATAACAATATAACAATAGATAGTGCACAAATACATTGATTTAGCCACCTTTTAAACATTCGATCCTAGCCTCTCATGAGATATTAACTTTTAAAATGATGCATATGAAACTTTATAAAATTTAATCTTAACTAGAATACTTTAATATCCTTTTGTGGATATATTATTATCCAAATCATTTTTAAAGATAGATTATGATTGATAAATGAAGATCGTGGGTTTGAGAAAGGACCACTAAATTTGAGATCATGATCGGAAGAGCCACGCAACCAGAAGATGGTTTAATGCAATCGCCTTTTATTTAAAAAAAATACAATAAATTAATATGTATAAAAAATACAACATTAAAAAGCACAACTGCTTTTGGCTTAAAAGAAAATCAAACGGCCAATAATTATCAGACTTTAAGGAAATGGTAACAATTGACGGTTTGTCGGAGTGCCACGTTAAGCTTCTATAATGTTAAAAAAAAAAAAAAAAAAAAAAAAAGTATGCTCAATACATGTGACTCATCGCTTCACATGGATCATCATGCATCATCCAAATTAGCTGATGGATATCTTATTTTTAGTAATAAGTTTTTCTTCTTATAATATTATTTGTATCTCTTAAATAAATATCTACAATTTATTTTAAAAAACATTAAAATAATTGCTTAAATTATTAATTTAAACTAGTATTTTATTGCAACGCGTTAAACTACGTAAAAATTAACGTTCGTGAAACTTTATATAAAAAAAAGGTAAAACCTAACTAGCACGTTGCGTCGTATCAATCTTCGAAAATAGGTGTTGTATACGAAAAAAGTTGTAAAGACTCACAAAAAAGAAACAAATCACCAACATTTCTCTCAATCTCATAAATAGAAATAACAATAAATAAAGTCGTGAGTTACAATGAAATCCATAAAAATAAGTAATGATATTCTTTCCTATAATACCAACACCGATAATACAGATGTTCGGTTTGTACCGATGCCGTTCGTCACGATAGCGGCATGGTTCCGGCGCTTAATATAGCCAACGATACTAAAAAACTCTATTTCGAACAAATTTTGTTATTAACAAAATTTTATACCATGATGTTAAGAAAAAAATTAAACATAGTTGTGTATTTAATTTTTTTATAAACAAAAACGTTAGTTTTTTATATAAAAAAACTATGAACGTAAGTTATAAAATAAAAACTAAATTTGTAAAATATTAAATGCGATAAAACGTATATTACAAAGAATGAAAATAAATTTAAGTAAAAAAATAATAAATATGCTATTTATAACAGTTTTATTTTAAAGTATACTAGGTTATAACCCCGTGTATTACACGGGTTGAATAAATGTAATTGATATATTAAATAATAAAACATATCTTTAAAAACCTCATATGAGTTGAATAAATGTAATTTTATATATTAAATAAGAAAAAAATTATATCTTTAAAAACCCATGTATTGTATGGATTGAATAAATGTAATTTTATATACCAAATAATAAAAAAGTTATATTTTAAAAAACCCACATGTATTACAGGTTGAAAAAATGTAATTTTGTATTCCAAATAATAAAAAAAAGTTATATATTTAAAACCCCCTGTGTATTACACAGTTTCAATAAATCTAATCTTATATATCAAATGATTTTTTGAAAGATATATACCATTTGATTTATATATTATGTAATAAAATCAATACAATTTTTTAATAATGAAAATAAAAATAAATAATATATCAATACAAAGTTATATTGTTAAAAACCTCTGTATATTACACAGTTTGAATAAATCTAATTTTATATCTCAAATTATTATTTGCAAGTTATATACAATTTAATTTATAAATTATGTAATAAAATCGATATAGTTTGTTTAATAATGAAAAAAAAATAAATAATATGTTTATACAAAGTTATATTTTTAAAACCTCGTGTATTACACGGTTTAAATAAATATAATTTTATATATCAAATTATTATTTGCAATTTATATACAATTTAATTTTTAAATTATGTAATAAAATCGATATAATTTTTTAATAATGAAAAAATAAAATTTAAATTTAAACTAAATAACAATTATCTATAATTTAGTAGGAGAGTTATATATAAGAGATTAAATTAAATAATAATTATCAATAATTAAGGATGAGATAAAATAACAATTATCTATAATTTAGTATGAGATTATCTATATAATTAAAGTTACATAGCCTAATATGATGACAAGTGTCCATTTAATGGTTTCTTTTATTATATAGTATAGATATATACGGTATTCAGTTATTAAGGCATAAGAAATATTGAACCTTCGAATAAACTTAAATTTAAACGATATTATGATAACGAACTTTCTAATAATATAATTAGATATATTGAATTAACGAACTTTCTAAGAATATAATTAGATATAAGTTTAAATTATTATACGTTGAAACTGAAAGCACCCTTGAAATCTAGTAAAGCTAAAATAAAATATAGTATTGAGCATTTGTACTACAAAGCAGGTTTTAATTTTATATTTTTACAACACCAACACCACCATGTCTAATATATCGCATTTGCGGTGCTTTTTTTTTAAATGTCAACGCTTACTCGTCCTTTGTTATATTAGAAATGTTATATTGTTTATCTTTGATTATGACTGAACCTTAGACGTCTTTTTTAAAACGCATAAGCCTCTATCAAGTAGGTTATCTCCACGTTGGCTTACGATGCATTTGGTTTATATGGATTTAGTATTTAAGACCATTCATAACAAAGAGGTCTAAAAACACAAAATAACGTGTCCAATGACTTTAACGTTATAAAAAAACTTATTTAAAAAAACTCTAAAAATCTGTACAATAAGAAATCCCAAAAGCATGCCTTTATAATTTTGTTATTATGTATTTCAATCACATATTCTCTTTACATATATTATATATATTAAAAATACATGATGTCACGGGGACCCACCCGTAACTTGTTTTTGATTGTTTTTATTGAAAAACTAAAACATTATTAAAAACAAGTACACTAATAATAAAAACATGATAGTGTGTCAAAAGCACCTAAAGCCATATATTGTGGATGCTATGAAGCCATTATATTGTGGGTGCTATGAAGGGAGTAGATGTAGGAAATGCATTTGGTTAGTTGGTGAGGCCAAGGTAAGTTTAATGTGTGTAATTTTGTTTTTCTTTTTCTTGTTTTAATTTAATTTGAATTTTATTAATAAGTTGTACCCTATCACATCTATTTTTTATTTTAAATGTAATGTATGGGTAAAATAACAAAAATATGTAATGTTGTTTGTTTAAAAATATTAGTGTACATTGTATTTTTTTAAACTTTAATATAAAGTTTAATATACATATATTTTAATTATTTAGTTTCAATTTAATGTTTAATTTTGTAATTTTTATTTAAATTAATACGAAATAAAAACTAGATTAATAATAAAAATAATTTGATTATAAAAATAAGTATAAAAATCTGCAATGATGTGAAAATGTAAATATTGATAAAGATATTTGTGTGTCTGAAGAGCAAATAAGTGTTTTTAATGTATTTATGAAGATCTGATGTGTTAACTAACTGTATGTATTTTTGTGCATCTAGCATCTTGCATTTTGATGATCTAAATATTGACTGTGCTATACTTCTTGATCCTAGCAATCTTGAATCATTGTACGTAAGAAACTCATGAGCAATGTTGCTCCCATTCTTGAACTATGTTGCTTTAATTAAGAGATTCAAGAGGTTCCGCCTTCGTGTGTCTATCCTTTGTCGTATGCAAAACAACTGGTAGACTTAAAACATATTTCTATATCTTCGAGGTTGGTTCCGGTACAAACCATATTTATCCTACAAACCGTAAGAACAGATCCTACCACTTAAAAAAAAGTTAAATTAGCACATACTAAAACAATACATACATAAAAATAGCACTTTGAATTATATTAGCACATGAAAATTAGTCAAGATAATTGATTTTAGCACATATGTGAAATGATATGAGCACTTTTCTTTATCAGCACATTGAAAACAAAAGAAAGATCCAAATAAAGAATTAAATGCTTGTTAACGTAATTATAAGGAATTCAAGATAATTGATATTATTTAGGTTATCATTTTACCATTTCTATATAATTGATTGGATGCCAAATGACACTTTTTAAATGATTCTTACCGTTTGTATACAACATGTGGTTTGTATTTGATCCTACTCCCTATATCTTCTTCTTAGTTATATTGTCATGTATTGCCATGGGGTGAAGATTAAGTTTAAAACAATTTTAAATATTTAAATACATCTGTTTATAAACTTATAAAACTTTTTAAAATATCTTTAAATATATTTTTTTTATTTTATAAAGTTTATTTATTAGTTTTTTAAACTTAATTCTTAAACTTGAATTTTTATAAATTTTTTAAGTTTTATAAAATATTGTTAATGACTTAATACCATAAAAGTATATTTGTTTATAAAAATGTTATAAAATAGATATAAATTAATTTATTAATTTATTTATTACAATCACTTATTAACACCAAATATGTATACATTTACGAAAATTAAATGAAAGATGTATAATAAAATATATGCAAAATTAAATCAAATAACAAAACGATAACAATATAAAGGTCACTAAATCCATACAGAGATGTGTTTGTCAGGCCTATAGCGCTATAACATACTATAGTTGGTTTGATCAAAATTAATGGTTGTACTAGTTCAATATTTAGTTCGCTAATGCAAGTTTAACACAAGATGTATAATAACAAGCAAAGACAATAGCATGAATTGTTATAGTTAAATAGTTTAGCTACATGCTTCACCTTAAATAGTTAGAACAGAAAAAAAGGGCTATGTAAACTCTCTCGATAAAGCTAGCTAACACAAATAGTTGGAAAACTCTAAAAAATTATTCCAATTAATTCAAGTGATATAGTTTAATAGTTGGACTTGGATTTAAATTTAGAGGATTTTAGGACTTATTAAAAATTTTGATATTTTGAATCTAATATGGGAATTATAAGAGTTTAAGATTTAGGAAAAATAGTTAATTAAATAATTAATTAATTATTTTAGGATTTTAGGTTCGTAGGAAAATCTATATCTATATATCTATATACATATAATAAAAGAAACCATTATGGGACACTTGTCATTTATTGAGAGCATCAATAATTTCGTTTTCCTGCCTAATACACATTATTAATTATTAATATTATATATAGGAGATTAGATAGATAATTTTAAATTTCAAATTAATTCTTACCTAAGAAAAAATATAAATATTATATCATAATTTTATCTGAATGTACATTTAAATTCTAAAATTTGTTTCCAATCCTAATCTATAATTTTCGGATTTCACTTTAATTTGAAATTATAAAAATAAAAACATTTCTTTATGGGACTAATACGTAGCACAATAAAGATGGTAAATTTTAATTATAAAAATAAAAACATTTTTTTATGAAACTAATACGTAGCACAATAAAGATTGTAAATTTTATATATTGATTTTAGTATATTTATCCACTAGGTTACAAACCCGTGTAGTAGACGGGTTGATTAAATGTAACTGTATATACCAAATAATAAAATAATATATCTTTAAAAGTCCTGTTTATCATACATGTTGAGTAAATGTAATATATTAAATAATTAAAAAAAAACTCTAAGAACCCCACGGGTTGAATAAATGTAATTTTATGTGCCAAATAATAAAAATTATATCTTTAAAAGTCCTGTTTATCATACGTGTTGAGTAAATGTAATTTTACATATTAAATAATTAAAAAAAACATTAAAAACCCCGCGGGTTGAATAAATGTACTTTTATATACCAAATAATAAAAAATATCTTTAAATACCACGTGTATTAAACGTGTTGAATAAATGTAGTTTTGTTTGCATATTACCTTATATTACATATAAATTGAATAAATGTAGTTTTGTTTGCATATTACCTTATATTACATATAAAGTAGACCATATTGTGAACACATTTTTTATTTCATATTATAATTGTGATTCAGCCCGTGTATTACACGGGGCAATAACCTAGTAAGTTAAATAAAGTTTAGATTTATAAATCTATCTAATTAGATAAATAAATTTATAAAAGAAGTTTAATGGATAGATGTATAATTTATATAAATTTATTTAATTGAAATAAAAATACATATGTAAATAAACTAAGTTTTTTTTTGTTTTAATTTTATTAATTAAAACAGAATTTTAAGTTATAAAAATTGTAATAAGAGATTTAGATAAAATAATATTTTTAAAACTTATAAACGTTAATTAACTGAAAAACAATTTTTCCAAATTTAAATTGAAGTTTTTTGTCTTATTTTTATAAATATAAAATAGGTTATATGTTTTAAAGCTTATTGTTTTTAACTTTTACGTTTATAAATAAGATAGATTTAAAAAAACTATTTTATTTTATAAATAAACTTGGATCATAAAAATAAATATAACAAAATTAGAGAATCCGTTATTTTTTTATTTAAATCAAAAAAGTTTATTAAATTTAGTTTTAAAAAAATAGGATTTTAAATAAGTTAAAAAAAAATAAACACAGAAAAGTAGGGATGTCGAGTTTCGAACTCGGGTCCTTAGCAATCCAAAGGTTTATCGTGCGCACCATATACCATTTGGGATACTAGTTCGCTGGTTATCCAAGCTAATTATATTATATTTATACAGAACCAGTTTTAAAACCCAATTTACAAATTCGTTCTCAAACCCTAGATCCCTTTTAACCCCAAACAAACAAGTTATACTCTTTGTTAATTGAAACTAATAGAGTGTTTTTTATTAGTAACAAACATACAAACAAACAGAATTATACTTATAGAGCTTGGAATAACGTGATTTAAAAGATGGTCAGAGCTTAAACTTTCCGGCAAGATATAGCAGGTTGCAGAGATGGAAACATATGCAATTAGTAGTGTATTTGAGTTGGGATGGTGTCGTATGAGGTCAAGGATCAAGTATTTATAGTGGGTTTCGTCGATAAACAGATATATATATGGATTTGAATAGTGGTCGGATATTTGGTGTGATCAGATAATTCAAAGGTGTAGTTTTGAACGGGATAAATGCGAGGTTTTGTTATGATTAGTTGGAGATAAGATTATCTAGTTTCATGTAAGACCCTACTCACACACACACACACACACACATATATATATAGAGGAAGGTTAACGTACATTACGGCTTAACGTACATCAAGTACGACAGGTAATTACGCACGTTCATTTTAAAATCACGCATGTTATAACTCAAAAATCCAAAATCACGCATGTTGAAACACAATATTCACGCATATAGAAAACATTAATCACGCATGTTATAGAACAAAGCATGCACATTGTCGTACGTGAAGTACGGTAAGCCGTAATGTACGATATACTTTTCCTATATATATATATATATATATATATATATATATATATAATCGCATACGTGTGAAACTTTCCTTGGTGGTTATAAATTTTCACATTTTATAAAATATTTTTAACGAAATGTTCTAGCTTTTAAGCATAACCCACACAAGGTGGTAACATATCATATCCAAATACAAAACTACACATTTGAAAGTTTCAAGAGATCACATCAACAAAACGAAAAAACAAGTGCGCAATTGTAAGGTGTTCGGTTCCTAACACGGCTTAATCTTCATCCGAAGTCTTATGTGATCATTTACCTATCATAATTTCAAATCAAACGATTAGTCATTTAGACATTTAAACGGTACCGTTAAACCCGTGCTACAAATAATAATTAAAATTCAAATTTTTATTTAGCGAGCCACCATGTGTCACGAAGGAGATACCTGTCTCTCCCGCGTGGTGCGGGGATGACTGGTTTGACCAAATCTTTGACCAAACAACTCCGCGTGTCGTGAAGTAGCCTGGTGTGTCCCACGCGTGACGTGGGTGGAACACTTTTCCAAAAGATTTAGGAGCTAGGCACTTTTCTTCCCTTAGCCAATTTTGCCATTTTCATCTTAAAGTGTTCGAACCCGTTTTGTTCACTTGGGGTTTATTTCTTAACATTCTCAACCTATAACACACTATCCAGGTTCATCATTTGTTGAGTTCTTCATTCATATTGTTCACATTGGGTTTATTACCCGTTTGAACCGTTATGAGAGTTTGGGCGTGTTAGCTCAAGTCTTCTAAATTGTTTGCAAAACCTTTCAATAATCTTTCTCCAACCACAACCAAGATCATGGTTTATTTTTCTTGAAAATAACCATGACATCGATTTGTAACCTTTCATCCGGTCTCTTGCTCGTTTTACCCGTTATGAGATTTTAGTCTTTTGGCTCAAATCATTCACATTCTTTCATCAAGTTTTTCTCATTATTTTCCAACCATAATCAAGGATCATGCTTAGTAACTTGGACAACACCTCGGCTTATACTACCCCGCGGGTCGTTTATACCTTGATTTTACTTGTTCTTTAATTTGTTTATGGCCTGATGGACCATAAACGACCCATTTGGTTTGCCCTTGTGATTCTCATCATCCACAAGCGACAACCACAACTTTTTAATCATTTTCACTGCGGTTCTTAACCATGTTCATTTCGTTAGGCATCACATCCATTTCTATGTTCCCGCAGGTCATTTATACTTTGGTTTTACATGCTCCTGACATGGTTTGTTCAAAAACACATTTTCTTTTCATTCTCATTATTTAGTCCACAACTTTTCAATCAATCCTTTTTGCATCTCTTTCCAAGAACATTAATAAATTAATTAATGAAATAATGTAACATCAAGGTATGTACCTTAAAGCTTCTCTTTAAGACGAGTATCTTTTCCTGTTTGATCTCCTGGTGTATCAATTGAGTTGCCTATCATTTACAACCCAATGGATCATTATGACACCATCATATAAGGCTATTCTATCAATACTTGCTAACAACCATTCATAAGATTTTTTACCCAGTTTTTCCTGTATTGTTAGCATATAGTTTTTCACTTAGGCATTTTACAGAACACCTTATGTGCATAATTCTTTAGCTATTCTCATTAGCTCAATTTATCAACTACCTGTCATCTCATTACAATCTAACCATTTTAATATTCAAGTAATAATCCATTAACATGCAATTTCAGTTTATCAAGACCATTTCATTCAATTATTACACATCAATTTAGGGGTTTTCACACTTATGGTTAAAACCCCACTTCACTTCATACTAAATACTTCACCTAAATATGTCATATATCAATTTCTTCACATCATCAATAATCATGGTAGCCATAAACATTTCTAGAATCACCTAAACACATCTTTAGGGTGATTAGGTCACTATACTTTCTTATCTTCATGAATTTCTCCAAAACTAGAGAATTCCACCAAGAGTAAACTCATGACATACCTTAGATGTGGATGATTTTTCTTAATCTATTCCTCAAATAATGCATAAAAAGCCCTTTGATCTTGGTTCTAGATTATTGGATTTGAGTTTAATTATTTGAGAGGGTTTCACCTTTCTTTCTTTCTCAAAATCGATACATATACATTATTTTTTAAGCTTTTTTATACTTTCATCTTTCATTCATGTCCCAATTAAGTTCCTGTGGTTTAGTTTGTTATAAAAGGCCACCATCTACTCTTTTTATTAACAATAACATGTAACGAAACTAGGTTAAATATTCCTTATTATTATACTTATTATAATTAACACTAAATATATGCATATATATATATATATAGGTAAAGAGTACTGTACAATATTGCTTATCGTACATTACGTACGCTTCAATCTCAGCCGTCAGATCATCTTCCCGCATTTTAAAATCGCATGTTGTTTTTTTATAACAATTTCGCATGTGATAATTTTTTATGAATTCGCATGTTGTTTTTTTGTACCAATTTCGCATGTGATAATTTTGATGAAATAGCATGTTGTTTTTTTTAACAATTTCGCATGTGATAATTTTTGATGAATTCGCATGTTGTTTTTTGTACCAATTTCGCATGTGATAATTTTGATGAAATAGCATGTTGTTTTTTTGTAACAATTTCGCATGTGGTAATTTTGATGAAATCGCATGTTAAAAAACCAACATGCGAAATTGTTACAAAAAAACAACATGCGAATTTAATGCGGGAAGATGATCGGACGACTGAGATTGTAGCGTACGTAATGTACGATAAGGGCATTTGTACGTTAACCTAACCCTATATATACATATATATATATATATATATATATATTGTTATGGGTGAAATTCTGAGGCCATATCCTGGAAAATATCTTGATATATATCTTGTTTATATTGTATCTGTTTACATCCGGGATGCTGACTCAGGATATTGGTAACATCCTGAATGGTATCCTCAGGATCACTAACGGATTGAATGCAGGTACGTGGGTTAGAAGCTAGCAACGTTCATGAAGACCTTTTTTACTGAAGACTCGGTCCAAGTCGTTCACAAGAAGCCGTTGAAGCCGCATTACTCGGTCTACAACGTTCACATTGGAATATTCGGAGCATCCCATGTTTATAGGAATTTTAGTTTGTAATTCGTTACTATAAATAGTGGGTATATCAGATCAACTAGGACATCACAATCACACTCTCTACACTCTCAACACTTGCTCTCTCGCAACTTTCACAAAATTCATTGTAACACATAGCGATCTGATCTATATCCTACACTGTATCCTGAAGTTTAAAGCAATAAGAAGAACTAGGCAGCTGCGATTGTCAGCTCCCGAGGTTTTATGCCGGCGATCTAGATTGATCAAGGGCTTTCCTCGTACATCTCGTGTCATTTACTTTACCTTTTTGCTCATTGTTTGATCGTAGATACAGCTCAATATCCTGAGCCGTATCCTGAACACTGTTTTTCCAAAGAACATAACCAGCATATTTTCAACACACTTTTTAGCACACTACCTCACTTAACTAATTTGATCACTTAATTGCTTCGGTAATTTTTGACCAAAACAATTTGGCGCCCACCGTGGGGCAAGTGGTGCTCTCTTTACTAAAAATCTCGGTGAAATCGTTAATTGGTTTTCTGTTTTCAAAACTTTTTGCCACATTGTTTACAATGGCCTCAAGATCAAACATGAGCTCTTCTACTGTGTCTGCTACGACTTCTGCAACAGTTGGTTCGGTGCTTCCACCGCCTCCTCCAAGGATGCCAGCCTCTACACAATCTCAAGATGTTATCCCTACTCGGAGTGTCCAGGGATCTGCTCCTGTTTTAGCTTCTAACGATGAAATTCTAACCTTGTTTGGAAGTGTGCAGGAACAAATGAGGCAGCAACAGGAAACAAACCCAAATGCTTTTAAGGGAAATACAACTCCTGAAGTCTGGCTCGAGCAGATCTGCTGAGGATAATGTCACTCCATTACATCCCAGAGTGTTGAACTTTAGTTCAGCTGTGTATGCTGAGGATAACAGGGGGAATATCGTGCCCAGCCTTCCTCAGAATCATACTCCTGAAATACCCTCCTCGGTCAGGATATCGACTGTGAGGAGCTCAGGATATGCTTCAGGATATGGGCAAAATCCTCTAACGGGTAACATATCAAATAATAATAATGCTATTACCACTAACAGTGTTGGATCTTTGCAGGATACAACTGTAGCGTCAGAATTATCCAGGGAACTTCAGAAATTAAAGGATATGATATCCAGTGTACCTGGGGTGGTGCAGCCAATTCCTGAAGTGTCCCAGGATAGCCACAGGGTATCTCGGTTCGTGCATCCTATATGTGATGCTGAAATCCCAAAAAGATTTCAGACTCCGAACATGAAACTTTACGACGGAACCACGGATCCTGAAGAGCATATTGCCCAGTATAGGGAAAGGATGGAGATCAACCCTATCCCTCCAGATCTCAAGGAAGCCTGCTTGTGCAAGGGTTTTGGTTCAACCTTGACAGGATCGGCTTTGAAATGGCTCCTGAATGTTCCTCCACATTCGATTACATCTTTTGCTCACTTAGTAAATTTATTTAATAGTCAATTTTCTTGTAGTAGAAGCTTTGAAAAATTAACAAGTGATCTCTACAGGATAACACAAGGGCCTCAGGAATCCCTTAGGGATTATGTGAACAAGTTCAGCCGGGAATCACTAGACATTCCTCATCTTGATGTTGCAACGGCTGTGCAAGCTTTCAAGATGGGGCTGCAAAAGGATTCTCAATTCTATCAAGACCTTGTAATGAACCCATGCAGGAACCTGGATGAAGCCCGGAACAGGGCTCGGATGACAGAAAAATGCAAGAAAAGATGAATGCATCCTCAACATATGAATCGACCAACAGGAAATCGGAATCCTCATATAGACCATATCGCTCTAAGCCATATGGCAGAAATGATAACAAGAGAGTGAATGCTGTTGAAGACGAGGATCCTGAAGAATATCCTGAATTATCTGAATATTGTTTTTCTGTTAATATACCTGAACTAATGTATGCTATGCAGGGTTTGGGAGATAAAGCCAGGTGGCCTCGAAAGAATCAACAAAAAGCAGATTGGAAAGACAAGTCGAAATGGTGTGCTTTCCACGAAGATTTTGGACATATGACTGAGGATTGCATCGCTCTAAGGAAAGAAATCAGCTACCTTCTAAGCAAGAGATATTTGAAAGATCTCTTAGGAAGAAAGAAGAATAAGGATCAGGATACTGAGAAGGATCCTGAGCGAGCGGCATCACCTCCCGCCGATGCCAAGATAATCAACTTCATTTCAGGAGGATCCGACATTTGCGGAACTTCGTATTCGGCGGCCAAGAGACATGCAAAGGAAGCTAAGGCCGAGAGGGGAGACAAACCTAGCAGGATGACCACGCTCACAACTGACAAAGTGATCACTTTTGATGCAGATGATAGGGATACTGTCCAGGATCCTCACCATGATGCTCTGGTAATAACATTATATGTGGCTAACCATTTTGTACGCAGGATATTGGTTGATAATGGCAGCTCCGTCAACATAATACAACTGGAGACTCTGAAGAGGATGAATGTGTCTCCGATGGATATCACTTCGAAGTCTATTGTGCTCGTTGGTTTCAGTGGAGAAGCTAGGAACACAGTGGGAGAGATAAGGCTACCCGTATATGTTGAAGGAGTCAACAAGATGCAACGTTTCTGTGTGATGGATTCTCTATCCTGCTATAACATCATCCTAGGAAGACCATGGATCCACGATATGAAGGCCGTTCCATCAACGTATCATCAATGCATCAAGATCCCTACCCCTTGGGGGGTTGTCAAGATCGACAGTGATCAGCAGGAGGCGAAAGAATGCTACTCATCCTCGATGAAATCCTCAACCAAACCTAGTGCAGCATAGCAATTAAAGATCCGGGCCCAGGATATCGTGGAGGATCCGGAGCAGGATGTGAAGAAAATTATCCTAGACCAGGATAATCCCAATATTTCGGTGCTCGTGGGAACCAATATCCCTCAGGATATTGAAGAACAATTAATTAACTTTTTGAAATGCAGGATGTCAACGTTTGCATGGAAGCATGAGGATATGACAGGTATATCTAAAGACATTATCACTCACAAGCTTGGAATTGACAGGTCGTTCAAGCCTATACAACAAAAGAGAAGGAAATTCGCCCCTGAGCGGAATGCAATTATCCAAGAGGAAGTTGAAAGATTGCTGAAGTCCAGGATGATTAGAGAAGTCAAATTCCCTAGATGGCTAGCAAATGTGGTGGTGGTTCAAAAGAAGAATGGGAAGTGGAGAGTCTGTGTAGACTACACAGACCTGAACAAAGCTTGTCCAAAAGACCCATTCCCTCTGCCTCATATAGACTCGATGGTGGATGCCACTGCTGGTCATGAAATGTTGACCTTCATGGATGCATCCTCAGGATTCCAGCAGATTCAAATGGAACCTTCGGACCAGGAGGATACTGCTTTCATGACACCAACAGGTATTTATTGTTATACTGCTATGCCTTTCGGTTTAAAAAATGTAGGTGCAACGTACCAGAGATTGGTGAATATGATGTTTAAAGACAAACTGGGGGACACCATGGAAGTGTACATTGATGATATGGTGGTCAAATCCAAGAAAGCTGAGGATCATCTTTAGGATATTAAAGGAGCATTCGATATCCTGGACCAGTATAATATGAAACTTAATCCTGTAAAGTGTCATTTTGGAGTGGGGGCAGGAAAGTTTTTAGGATACATGGTGACGAAAAGAGGGATAGAGGCAAACCCGGAGCAGATCAAAGCTATCTTGAATATAAAGTCTCCCTCAAATATGAAGGATGTCCAACGGTTAACAGGACGAGTGGCAGCCTTAAATAGATTCATATCAAGATCCTCGGAAAAGTGTAAAGAATTCTATGATATCCTGAAAAAGAATAAAAAGTTTGAGTGGGGTGAGAAGCATGAAGCAGCCCTGCAGGATTTGAAGCAGTATCTCTCAACCGCACCTCTATTGATGAAGCCTGAGGATGGTGAACCATTATCCTTGTATCTGGCAGTATCAGGAAATGCAGTAAGTGCAGTACTCGTAAAGGATCACGAAGGTCAGCAGTATCCTGTTTATTATGTTAGCAAAAGTTTGTTAAATGCTGAAACTAGATATTCTCACCTAGAAAAACTAATACTGGCTCTAGTAATGGCATCAACAAAGCTTAGACATTATTTTGAAACACATAGGATTCACGTTAAGACTAATTATCCTGTTAAGAATGTGCTTAGGAAACCAGAAATGTCAGGCAGAATGGCTAAGTGGTCAGTAAAGTTGAGTGCTTATGATTTAGTATATGAACCTAGAAATGCCATAAAGTCTCAGGCTCTAGCTGACTTTGTGGCTGATTTTAGTAGTGACATTCAGGATGAGGTAGACCTAGAAGTTCAACAGTTAGGAGAATCCTCAGGATCCTGGACATTATATACCGATGGTGCATCTAATGTAAGAGGAGTAGGATTAGGAATACTACTTAAATCGCCACAGGGGGACATAATACCCCAGGCTGTTAGATGTGAATTCCCTGCTACTAATAATGAGGCAGAATACGAAGCCTTAATCGCAGGATTAGAATTGGCTAAGAATATGAATATTAAGAATTTGCAAGTATATGTTGATTCCTTGTTAATTACTAATCATTTTAATGGATCCTATGCAATCAAGGGTGAGAAACTAATGGAATACCTCGGTATTCTTAAAAAATTAGCAGGATATTTCGATGTTTTTACACTTGAACAGGTACCAAGAGAGGATAACGCCGAAGCAGACGCATTGGCAAACTTGGGATCATCAATCAGGATACCAGAAGGAATCCCAATACCGATATTACATATCCTGTATCCTGCAACGGATCCTCAGCATAAGGAAGTAGCAAGTATTCAAGATCCTGAAGTGGTGTATCCTGAAGAGTATCCTAAATCCTGGACAACTCCAATTATGAGATATCTCAAGGAAGGACATATTCCCGAAGACGAAAATCCTAAGGCATTTAGGATGAAGGTATCACGATTCACTATCATAAATAATATTCTATATAAAAAACCTCTTGCAGGGCCATACTTGAGATGCTTGGAGGATCCTGAAGCCAAAGAAGTACTTCAGGATATACATGAAGGGGATTGTGGTAACCATACCGGGGGCAGGTCATTATTTTCGAAAGTGCTGAGGACAGGTTATTATTGGCCAACAATGAGAAAAGATGCTGCAGAATATGCTCGAAGATGTGATGCATGTCAGAGGCATAGTAACATATTGCATCAACCAGCTGAACCACTATATCCTGTAGCATCCCTTGGCCGTTCATGAAATGGGGGATGGATATAGTAGGGAAGTTACCAAGAGCTCCGGGAGGAAAAGTCTTTATGCTGGCAATGACGGATTATTTCTCTAAGTGGGTTGAAGCTGAAGCATTTGTGCAAGTTAGAGACCAAGAAGTAGTATCCTTCATAAAGAGGAATATCCTGACCAGGTTTGGAGTACCAGCTGAAATTATTTGTGATAATGGGTCTCAGTTTATAAGCAAAAGGACTATTGACTTTTGCAAAAGTTGGGGAATCAAGATGATAACGTCTACTCCGGTGCATCCTCAAGCGAATGGGCAAGCTGAGTCTTCAAACAAGATAATAGTGAACAACTTAAAGAAGAGACTTGGAGCCAAAAAAGGAAGATGGGCAGAGGAATTACCCTTTGTGTTATGGGCTGACAGGACAACGGTAAAAAATGCAACCGGCCAAACCCCATTCTCCTTAGTATTCGGAGCAAAAGCAGTAATTCCAACGGAAATGGTGATACCTACTGCAAGATCTATCCTACAGAATCCTGAATAGAATCCTGAAGCCTTATGTTAAGATTTGGATACCATAGACGAAAGAAGAGATGCAGCAAGGCTAAGGATGGCAGCATATCAACAAAGAATATCCAGAGCATATAACAAGAATATAAGGACTAGGAGATTTCAAGTGGGTGATTGGGTGCTAAGGAAGGCTTTTCAGAATACTACTAATCCTGCCGATGGCAAGTTAGCTCCAAAATGGGAACGACCATACGAAGTTGAATCAGAAACAGGGAAAGGAGCATACAGACTCAAGAATATGGAAGGGGATATGCTACCAAGGTCTTGGAATGCTGTACACTTAAAGCTATATTTCAAGTAAGAATAGAATTTAATTTCTATCTCAGAATGGTATGTATCCTATCTCTTTTAAATATATATGTTTATTATCTTGAACCCAATACTGACTTAGGCATCGGAGGGGTGTTAGCCAAGCTAACACCCACCTTAGTTTACGATTTTTTTGCAGCATATGCTCCAGGATATGGCTCCAGGATGTGTACTCAGGATAACTCAGAAGATTAGAGGATTGGCCCCCTCTCTCATGTTTAAGGGATACTAATCCCTTTACAGGTTTAAAGGTATTCACCTTTCTCCCGAATTGGGTTTAAACACCCCGCCTGGAGCGCAAGTTATTCAGGGATAGTTCAAGGTGGCGGGACCAGTCCATGTAAAAGTGGCTGACAATTTCGTTACTGTTGGCTATATCCTGAATTCTAAAGGTATATGAGGATTGATCACCCTCTCTCACGAAAGGGTATTTTCATACTCTCTAAGGTTTAAAGATTTTCACCTTTCTAAGTCTTGGAGTTTATACACTCCCGCCTGTAGCGCATGAAACTCAGGGTTTATCCCCAGTATACTAAGGGTTCGTTTCAAGATATCAAGGGTTTTGCCCTGGGGTATTCGGAATTCATTCGAGTCAAAAATATGAATACAGTTGTGTTTCTATGTTAAGTACAGGGGACATACATCATACTATTCTGAGGATGGATTCGAGTTTATAAGTATGCACTGGGGACAAGCTTATAATGAAGAATTGAAATTGATTCACTAAGAATCTCTGGTATGATCTTTCCTTTTTATTTAGACGACTAATAGGTTGTATTTTAATCAGAATATTTTTCAGGATATTTACCGGGATACATTTATAATATGTTCTGAAAAACGTTCAAACAAAACAATTTTCACAAGAGAAATTTATATAAAGCCAAAAAAGGGTTATATTATTAACATAGCAAAAGATTATGCTCTTGGCTTCGTCTCAAACCGAGATCCATCCACCAAAAGCATAATTAGTTTCCTAACATATTTACTTAACAAATGAAGGCTTCGTCTTGGAACCCAAGATACCTCCACCTTCACTTGTTAAAAAGCGTTCAAAATAAACCATACTAACTGATGACCAAGGGCTTCGTCCTGAAACTCAGGATCCCTCCACCTTTGGCCATCATATTGTCTACATGCAGGAAATTAAAATTGTTTGACAGACAAGAAAAGTAAATTGTTCAAGACATCAACCATTAAACCTAAAAAAGTGGGCTCCGGCCTAGGCATCAATATCCATCATCGCCCACTCAGCTGCCCTCACACAGCGGCATCCTCTCCTGCTTTCCCCGGCTTCTCAGCACCAGCATCCTCACCAGCATCTTGTCCAGCATCCTCGCCAGCATCCGCTCCGGCATCCTTCTTGTTTCCAGCCTGATCTGCCACCTCCGCTGACTTGGAAGATTCACCGGCTTCAGATGGGAGTGGCACAGCTTTGCCTCCAAGCTCCTTCAACTTGGCCACCCAAGATTCAATTGGCCAGGATGGACAAACAAGACCTGTCTCCTTGGCCTCATAAGCCATCTTGATGCGTGCTTGTAACAGGGAGACAATAGCAGAGGTCTTCATTCCTTCCCGGAAATTGATCATGGCCTGATCATGATCCATTTGCATGGTGGCCAATTTGAGCTCGGCATCCTGAGTGACCTTTTTCAGCTTATCCTCATAGTGCCGACTCTCGCTTCAGCAATGGCACCTTGGTCGGCAACAGTAGTTTCAAGCTGCTTGATCCTGGCTTCATGAAGTGCGACGGTACCACATGCATCATTGTACAAGTGGAGCAAATGCTGGAGGCCCTGTGCACCAATAACAGGTACGAGTTAGAATATATATATATATATAATGACCAAGATATCCTATCAGGATATCCTGTTAGGATATCCGTGCAGGATATATGTGCAGGATATATATGCAGAGTATGCGTCAGGATATTACCTTGTTAAGGAAGGATGTCATTGGCTCTAAGGAATCGGTAAAGCTGAGATCGTCATAGGAGAACCCTCCTGAGCTTGGAGCACTGACCTCAAGGCCCTTCCTCTTTTTCGCTGCGGAAGCACGAGTCCTTGGGTTGGCCTTGGGAGCTGGGAGTGGCTTGGAGCTGGTGGCAGCAGGAGTCTCCTTCTTGACTATGGTTGGAGTTGGATAGCTGTCGAGTTCGTCGAGGTCTAGATAGACTGGAACTTTGCTGGAATCTGCACACAGGGAGTAAAATTCTAAAACCTCTCCTAATAATATCAAATAAAAACATGTATGTACATGATATTTTGCAGGATCCTTACCAGACATGTTTGCGCTTGAAAGAGGGCTTGGAGTTGGTGGAGATGGGTTGAAACTTCTCTCTGCCTCTGGAAGGAGTCTAATGGCGTCTATTCTTCTTTGAGAATCAGCGAGGGGGGGGGTGCAACTTTCCTGAAATCAGCTGCATACACAACAGAGAAAGTTGGTCAGTTCAGGATATAAAGCAGGATAAGAGGCAGGATTATCTTTAAACCCTAAATCCTACCCTTCTTCAACCATCTCATCGGATAATCCGTTCCCCCAGGGATTGAATCCCTTTTTACAAAGAAATATTTGGATTGCCAACCATCCTCGTTCCTGGTGGCACGAAGTATCAGTGGGTCACCAGAAGTAGAGTAAAACAAGAATCGACAAGAGCCATGGCATCTAAGTCGGTATGCTAGGGGGAGGTCATGGACAGAAAGATCAGGAATGTGGTTTCTCTTGATTTGGTCAAGAACGGATAAAACACGCCAGAGCATTGGCATGGTTTGGCTGAAAGAGATTTTTGTGATATTGAAGAACTCGGTGATGAAATCTGGAAAGGGGAATTGTAGCCCTAGGGTAAAAGGGAAAGCACTAAAGCATATCCACTCGTTGGAGACCATGTCCGACCGGATTTCCCGGTCAAACGGTCTAAATACGGTCCCTTCCGGGAAGATGCCGGAGGATTTCAAGGCCGACAGATGGGCACTATCGAAGGTACATGCTTCCTTCTCCGGCTCTTGGAGAAGGTTCTGTTGGATGAATGTGGGAGCCGAGTCGCCTGAACTGGACCTCGTTTGCCTAGGCATTTGGTCGCCTGAATTCTTGCCGGAGTAAGATAAAAGATGAATACGAAGATGAGGGAGAGAATATTACCTTTTTCCTTGTCGATTGTGGTTAAAAGAGAGATAAGGACGAGAAGATATAGGGCATGATGAGTAAATATAGGCCGGGTGGTTGAAAGCTGTCACATCAATGGTCTTATCTTTTAATTACCTCGGCCACCTTGAAAAATGTAACCGTTAGTGCAGGATGTCAAACGGTAACATTTTTGGGGACAATTGTTATGGGTGAAATTCTGAGCCCATATCCTGGAAAATATCTTGATATATATCTTGTTTATATTGTATCTGTTTACATCCGGGATGCTGACTCAGGATATTGGTAACATCCTGAATGGTATCCTCAGGATCACTAACGGATTGAATGCAGGTACGTGGGTTAGAAGCTAGCAACGTTCATGAAGACCTTTTCTACTGAAGACTCGGTCCAAGTCGTTCACAAGAAGCCGTTGAAGCCGCATTACTCGGTCTACAATGTTCACATTGGAATATTCGGAGCATCCCATGTTTATAGGAATTTTAGTTTGTAATTCGTTACTATAAATAGTGGGTATATCAGATCAACTACGACATCACAATCACACTCTCTACACTCTCAACACTTGCTCTCTCGCAACTTTCACAAAATTCATTGTAACACATAGTGATCTGATCTATATCCTGCACTGTATCCTGAAGTTTAAAGCAATAAGAAGAACTAGGCAGCTGCGATTGTCAGCTCCCGAGGTTTTATGCCGGCGATCTAGATTGATCAAGGGCTTTCCTCGTACATCTCGTGTCATTTACTTTACCTTTTTGCTCGTTGTTTGATCGTAGATACAGCTCAATATCCTGAGCCGTATCCTGAACACTGTTTTTCCAAAGAACATAACCAACATATTTTCAACACACTTTTTAGCACACTACCTCACTTAACTAATTTGATCACTTAATTGCTTCGGTAATTTTTGACCAAAACATATGCTATGTAGGGTTTAGGAGACATAGCCAGGTGGCCTCGGAAGAATCAACAAAAGCTGATTGGAAGGATAAGTCCAAATGGTGTGCCTTCCATGAGGATTTCGGACATGTTACTGAGGATTGCATTGCCCTGAGGAATGAAATAAGTTATCTCTTAAGCAAAGGATATCTGAAGGATCTTCTGGGAAAAAAGAAAAATAAGGGTCAGGATACTGAGAAGGATCCTGAACGAGCAACATCACCTTCTGCGGATGCCAAGATAATTAACTTTATTTCAGGAGGATCCGAAATTTGTGGGACTTCATATTCTGCTGCCAAGAGACATGCAAAGGAGGCCAAGGCCGAAAGAGGAGAAAAGCCGACCAGGATGAAGACGCTCACAACTGACAAACGGATCACTTTTGATAGTGATGACAGGGATACTATTCAGGATCCTCACCATGATGCTCTAGTAATTACCTTATATGTCGCTAACCATTTTGTACGCAGGATACTGGTGGATAATGGCAGCTCCGTCAACATAATCCAACTAGAGATTGAAAAGGATGAATGTATCTCCGATAGATATCACCTCGAAGTCTACTATACTTGTTGGTTTCAGTGGGGAAGCCAGGAACACAGTGGGAGAAATAAAGTTACCAGTATATGTTGAAGGGGTCAATTCAATACAACGTTTCTGTGTGATTGACTCCCTATCCTGCTATAACATTATACTAGGCAGGCCATGGATCCATGATATGAAGGCTGTGCCATCAACTTATCATCAGTGTATCAAGACCCCTACCCCTTGGGGGGTTGTCAAGGTTGATAGTGATCAGCAGGAGGCAAAGGAATGTTACTCATCCTCAATGAAATCCTCAACTAAGCCTAATGTAGCATAACAATTAAAGATGCGGGCCCAGGATATCGTGGAGGCTTCGGAGCAGGATGTAAAGAAAATTATCCTGGATCAGGATAATCCGGATATCTCGGTGCTCGTAGGAACCAATATCCCTCAGGATATTGAAAATCAATTAACTAACTTTTTGAAATGAAGGATGTCGACATTCGCGTGGAAACATGAGGATATGACAGGTATTTCCAAGGATATTATAACACATAAGCTTGGTATTGACAGGTCATTCAAGCCTGTCCAACAGAAAAGAAGGAAGTTTGCCCCAGAACGAAACATAATTATTCAGGAAGAGGTTGAAAGACTATTGAAGTCCAAGATGATCAGGGAAGTCAAATTTCCCAAGTGGCTAGCAAATGTGGTTGTGGTTCAAAAGAAGAATGGGAAATGGAGAGTTTGTGTAGATTACACAGACTTGAACAAAGCATGTCCTAAAGACCCATTCCCTCTGCCTCATATAGACTCGATGGTGGATGCCACTGCCGGTCATGAGATGTTAACCTTCATGGACGCATCCTCAGGATTTCAGCAGATCCAAATGGAACCCTTCAGACCAGGAGGATACTGCTTTCATGACACCAACAGGTATTTCCTGTTATACTGCTATGCCTTTTGGTTTGAAAAATGCAGGTGCGACGTACTAGAGATTGGTGAACATGATGTTTAAAGACAAACTAGGGGACACCATGGAGGTGTACATTGACGATATGGTAGTCAAATCCAAGAAGGTGGAGGATCATCTCCAGGATATTAAAGGGGCATTTGATATCCTGGATCAGTATAACATGAAGCTAAATCCTGCTAAGTGCCATTTCGGAGTGGGGGCAGGAAAATTTCTAGGATATATGGTGACTAAAAGAGGGATTGAAGCAAGCCCAGAATAGATCAAAGCCATCTTAGATATCAAGTCACCTTCAAACATGAAGATGTTCAACGACTAACGGGGCGAGTAGCAGCGTTGAACAGATTTATTTCAAGATCCTCAGAAAAGTGCAAGGAATTTTATGATATCCTCAAGGATAATAAGAAGTTCGAATGGGGTGCAAAGCATGAAGAAACATTGCAGGATTTGAAGCAGTATCTTTCAACCGCACCCTTATTGATGAAGCCTGAGGATGGCGAACCATTATCCCTATATCTTGCAGTATCAGGGAATGCAGTAAGTGCTGTCCTGGTAAAGGATCATGAAGGTCAGCAGTATCCTATTTATTATGTTAGTAAAAGTTTATTAGATGCTGAAACTAGGTATTCTCACCTAGAAAAGTTAATATTAGCCCTAGTTATGGCATCGACGAAACTTAGACATTATTTTGAAACACATAAGATTTATGTTAAAACTAATTATCCTGTTAAAAATGTGCTTAGGAAACCCGAAAATGTCAGGTAGGATGGCTAAATGGTCAGTAAAATTAAGTGCCTTTG
The DNA here is from genome assembly GCF_002127325.2 of Helianthus annuus. Classification (NCBI taxonomy): domain Eukaryota; kingdom Viridiplantae; phylum Streptophyta; class Magnoliopsida; order Asterales; family Asteraceae; genus Helianthus; species Helianthus annuus. The sequence goes on along the minus strand of NC_035444.2, from coordinate 91,981,797 downwards.
ATCTAGTATATGAACCTAGAAATGCTATTAAGTCTCAGGCTCTAGCAGACTTTGTGGCTGATTTCAGTAGTGATATTTGTTAGGGGAGGATTTTCTAGTAGCCTGTGATCCTCATGTGTTATCCTTTTAGTGATCCTTACTTCTGTGACAGATAGTGATCCTCAGAAGTGCTTCAGGATCAAGATCATGGATCACCCTAAGGATCCTTATACTAACGATTGGTCACTTTGAATTTCGTATTGTTTTGCAGGAGTAACAAGTTGGACTTGGTCTTGGCAACGTTACTAAGGAATATTCCACGGTTATTTGCGCACGTGTTTGACTGAAAATGGACGTTGTGGAGAACGTGGGAGCAAGGCACGAATTGCGGATAGTTAGTTAGGCTAGTTAACTTCGATTTTTAAAAGGGGTAGCGAGCTAATTTTAGAAACACTTGGCTAATTTTGGCTACACACACTCGTACAACAGCACTCTTGAGCATACAGCAAAACACTTAGCAATTTTTACACATTTCTGCACGATACACCATAGTGATCCTTGTACCTAGCTCGCTATTATCCGAAGTTGTAAAGAATTACTGTTGAATTTGAAGTTGGTGATCGGTAGTTTCCATCACCCGAGGTTTTTTATGCCGGAGATCATTCATTGATCAAGGGCTTTTTCCTCGTATAAATCTTTGTGTCACTTGTGCAATTCATATCTAAGTGATCCTTATTGTCGTTTACCAATTCAAGCATCATACCCCGTAACAAAGAGTTTGGTTGCATTATCCTCGTCTGATTTTTGACCAAAACAGTTTGACGCCCACCGTGGGGCAATTGGTGCTTCATTCCTAAGAAGTTCTTCTATTTGTGATCATTCCGGTTCATTGCATTCAAGTACATGGCTTCATCATCAAAGAATACTTCTACTGCAATGTCTGCGGTCAATTCATCTCAGGGCATTCCACCTTTGCCTCCACCACCTGCTGGACCTCAGAAAAATGCTGAGAAGAAACCAACTCCCATTTTCTCAAAACCTCCAACTTCTTCTGCTTCTTATACTCCTACTACTAGTGACTTGTTTACTCTGATTTTGCAGATGAAAGATCATATACAGCAGCAGGATAAGACCAATGAGAGGATTCTTAAAGAAATTGGAGACATTAAGAAACAAAAGAGATCGGCAGAGGATCATTCCCCACTGGTGCCCAGATCTTTGAATTTTGATACTCCGGTGATAACTTCTCAGCCTTCAGTGATTCCAGATGTTCAATATGTGGGAGGACCAAAAGGAGTGCACTACGGTTCAACAACAATGACTCAGGCCTCAGGATCGCACTTCCAACCAGCAGGATCCCATCCTCAGCATGCAGGATCCTTCACAAGCTCAGGAGGATACCCAGGAGCGCAGCAGATTCAAGGGTTCTGGCCGTTTCAAGGATCCTCGCAGGTTCAAGGATCCTCCTATGTTCCAGGATCCTCCCAGGTTCAAGGATCCTCCTATGTTCCAGGATCCTCCCAGGTTCAAGGATCCTCCTATGTTCCAGGATCCTCCCAGGTTCAAGGATCCTCCTATCTTCAAGGATCCTCCCAGGTTCAAGGATCCTACCAAGTTCAAGGATCCTCCCAGGTTCAAGGATCCTCCTATGTTCCAGGATCATCCTAGTTTCATGGATCCTTCCAGATGTCGGGATCCTTAAGGAGTTTGCAATCAGGAAGTTCAGATATCCATCAGGGAGATTTTATTCCAATGCAGACCATTGCTTCTACTGGTCCCTCGATCATTCCAGAGTCCCAACAATATGGGTTCACATCCGGTGTTCCTAATTTGAACCCGGTGGGAGGTAACACTTTTAATAATTCTCTTACTACTAACCATGGATTCATGCAGGATACAGGTATCAATCATGCCATGGCCAGAGAATTGCAAAAGTTAAAGGATATGATATCAAGTGTTCCAGGAGTGGTCAAACCTATCCCGGAGATTGCAGATGGGAGCCATAAGATATCTCGTTTTGCACCACCAATCTGTGATGCTGAGATACCCAAGAGGTTCCACGTGCCAACCATGAAGTTGTATGATGGTTCAACAGATCCTGAAGAACACATAGCACAATACAGGGAGAGGATGGAGATCAATCCAATCCCAGAAAGGTTAAAGGAAGCATGTCTGTGCAAGGGATTTGGATCCACTCTTACTGGATCAGCTCTCAAATGGCTGCTAAGTCTTCCCCCCTACTCTATTACCTCATTTGCTAATCTAGTTAACCTATTTAATAATCAGTTTTCTTGTAGTAGAAAATTTGAACGTTTAACTAGTGATCTATATAGGATAACCCAGGGTCATAATGAATCATTAAGGGATTATATCACTAAATTTAGTAAAGAATCCTTAGGCATTCCTAACCTGGATATAGCCACGGCTGTTGAGGCCTTTAAAATGGGATTGCTTAGGGATTCATTGTTATATGATGATCTTGTTATGACACCATGCAGGAACCTAGATGAGGTAAGAACCCGGGCACTCAGGTTCATCCGGCTAGAGGATGATAAGAGGATCCAGGAAAGATTAGCAGGATCCTCAAAACAAGAAAAGCAAGGATCCTCATTCAAGAACAACAAATTCAGATCCTATAACAAATCTGATAACCAGAATGTGCATGCTGTTGATCAAGAAGAGGATGACGAGGATTATCCTCCAATTTCTGAATATTGTTTTTCTGTTGATAACAATGAACTAATCCTTGCGATGCAGAATTTAGGTGATAAAGCTAGATGGCCCAGGAAAAATGACAGACCAGCTGCAACTAAAGATAAATCAAAGTGGTGTGCATACCATGAAGATTTTGGGCATCTCACAGAAGAATGCATCGCACTGAGAAAAGAAATTGGATACTTGTTGAGCAAGGGGCATTTGAAAGAATTATTGGGGAGAAAAAAGTCAAGGACTCAGGATCCTGAAAGGATCCCTGAGAAAGCTCCGGCCCCTCTGGCAGATGCACAAGTAATAAACTTTATTTCTGGAGGATCAGACATTTGTGGCACATCCTTCTCAGCAGCTAAAAGGCATGCAAAGGAAACCAAGATGGATAGTGGAGATAGACCCATTCGAACATCAAGTGTCTCCGAAGGAAAAGTCATAACCTTTGATGAGGATGATCGTGTTGATATCCAGGATCCTCATCACGATGGTTTGGTTATTACTCTCTTTATTTCTAACCATTTTGTTCGCAGGATCCTTATAGATGGAGGGAGCTCTGTGAACATTATCCAGCTTGATGTTCTCAAGAAGATGAATATCCCTGAGTCCGATATCATACCAAGATCCTCTGTGCTCGTGGGATTCAGTGGCGAAACTAAGAATACTCTGGGGGACATTAAACTCCCAATCTATATCGAAGGCCTACATTCTTATAAAAAATTTTGTGTTATTGACTGTTTATCTTGTTGTAATGTTATCCTTGGCAGGCCTTGGATACACGATATGAAGGCAGTCCCAACCACCTACCATCAATGTGTGAAGCTCCCTAGTCCTTGGAGAATAGTGAAGATTGATAGTGATCAGCAGGAGGCTAAGAACTGTTACACTTCATCGATGAAACCAGCCTCAAAATCAAGAGAGTAATTAGCAATCAAAGTATCCTCCAAGGGATGTCTTGGAGGCAAGAGAGAAGGATGTGGTAGAAATCCTTGTGGATCCTGATGATCCTGAATCTAAGGTCTATATAGGATCAGGGATCCTTGGCAAAATGAAAGAAGACCTCATATCCTTCCTTAAAAGGAGGAGAACTACCTTTGCATGGAAACATGAAGATATGACAGGAATATCTAAAGATATCATCACTCACAAACTTGGCATTGACAGGTCATTCAAACCAATCCATCAAAAGAGGATGAAGTTTGCACTAGTGTTAGGGCAGGATTTAATGACCTGTGATCCTTACATGATATCCTAACAAGTGATCCTTGTTTCTTTGGCAGATAATGATCCTCAGAGGAGCTCCAGGATGAGGATCACGGATCATCCTAAGGATCCTCATACTAACGACTGTTCTCTTTGGACTTAATGTTATCTTGCAGGAATTACGAAGTTGGATCCGGTCTTAGCAACGTAAACAAGGAATCTGTCACGCTAATCTCGCACATGCATAATCAAAGATGGACGTTATAAAGAATATGGAAACTCAGCACAATTCAGGGCGATTATTAGGCTAAATTTACTTCTATTTCTAAAGGGGTAACGAGCTAGTAGTTAGGGTGATTTGCCTAAAATAGAATCACACACACTTGTATAAATGGCACTCTTGAACATTCGGAAGACACAACACATTTCTCACACGCTCTAGCATACGATACTATAGTGATCCTTGTACCTAGCTCGTTACCATCTGAAGTTGTAAACATTGTTTGTTATATTGAAGTTTGGTGATCGGTAGTTTCCATCACCCGAGGTTTTTTATGCCGGAGATCATTCATTGATCAAGGGCTTTTTCCTCGTATAAATCCTTGTGTCACTTGTGCAAATTTACATTATAGTGATCCTTTACTTTGCTCATCATACCAAGCATCATTCCCCGTTTACAAAGAGTTTTGGTTGCATTATCCTTGTGTGATTTTTGACCAAAACAGTTTGGCGCCCACCATGGGGCAATTGGTGCTTCATTCATAAGAAAGTTTTTCTGTTGGTGATCATTCCAGAGTGTTGCATGGCGTCATCGTTGAAGAATACCTCCACAGCGATGTCTGCAGTCAATTCATCTCATGGCATTCCACCTTTGCCTCCACCACCAACTGGATCTCAGAAAAATGCTGAGAAGAGACCAACTCCTATCTTCTCTAAACCTTCATCTTCTTCTGCTCTAACTTCTTCTGTTCCCAGTACTAGTGATATTTTTACTTTGATTTTGCAGATGAGGGATCGTATGCAGCAGCAGGATGAAACTAATGACAGGATCCTCAGAGAAATCGGAGATCTCAAAAGGCAAAAGAAAACGGCAGAGGATCATTTCCCCACTGATGCCCAAATCTTTGAATTTGATACTCGATGATTACTTCACAGCCATCAGAGGCCCCCAGACGGTCAACATATGGGTGGATTAAGAAGGAGTGCATTTCGGCCCAGCAGTAGTGACTCAGGCATCAGGATCATATTTCCGACCGGCAGGATCCTATACTCAGCATATGGATCCTTCATGAACTCAGGATCCTCCTTCGTTCCAGGATTATCCCAGGTTCAAGGATCCTCCTTCGTTCCAGGATCATCCCAGGTTCAAGGATCCTCCTCCGTTCCAGGATTATCCCAGGTTCAAGGATCCTCCCTTCGTTCCCAGGATCAATCCCAGGTTCAAGGATCCTCCTTAGTTCCAGGATCATGCCATGTTCAGGGATTCCTTCAGATACCAGGATCCTTGAAGAATTTGCAAACAGGAAGTCCAGATGTCCATCAAGGAGATTTTATTCCGATACAGACCATTGCTTCCACTGGTCCCTCCATCATCCCAGAATCCCAGCAATATGGATTCACATCCAATGTTCCTAACTTGAACTCGATGGGAGGTAACACTTTTAATAATTCTCCTACCACTAACCACGGATTCATGCAGGATACAGGTATCAATCATGCTATGGCCAGAGAACTACAAAAACTGAAGGATATGATATCAAGTGTTCCAGGGTAGTCAAACCTATCCCGGAGATTGCAGATGGAAGCCATAAGGTATCTCGTTTTGCACCACCAATTTGTGATGCTGAGATACCCAAAAGATTCCATATCCCTACTATGAAGCTGTATGATGGTACAACGGATCCTGAGGAACACATAGCACAATACAGGGAGAGGATGGAGATCAATCCAATTCCAGAAAGATTAAAGGAAGCATGCCTGTGCAAGGGATTTGGATCCACTCTTACTGGATCAGCTCTTAAGTGGCTGCTAAGTCTTCCCCCTTGCTCTATTACTTCGTTTGCTAACATAGTTAACTTATTCAATAATCAATTTTCTTGTAGCAGAAAATTTGAACGATTGACTAGTGATTTATATAGGATAACTCAGGGTCATAATGAATCATTAAGGGATTATATAACCAAATTTAGTAAAGAATCCTTGGATATTCCTAACTTGGATGTGGCCACAGCTGTTGAGGCCTTCAAAGATGGGACTGCTTAAGGATTCATTGTTCTATGATGATCTTGTTATGACACCATGCAGGAACCTAGACGAAGTAAGAACTCGGGCACTCAGGTTCATCCGACTAGAGGATGACAAGAGGGATCCAGGAGAGACAAGTAGGATCCTCAAAACAAGAAAGCAAGGATCCTCTTTCAAAAGCAACAAATTCAAATCCTATAACAGAACTAACAATCAGAATGTGCATGCTGTTGACCAAGAAGAGGATGATGAAGATTATCCTCCAATTTCTGAATACTGTTTTTCCGTTGATAGTCATGAACTAATCCTTGCAATGCAGAATCTAGGAGAAAAGCCAGATGGCCCAGAAAAAATGACAAACCAGCCGCAACTAAAGATAAATCAAAGTGGTGTGCATACCATGAAGATTTTGGGCATTTGATAGAGGAATGCATCGCATTAACGAAAGGAAATTGGATATCTGCTGAGCAAGGGGCATTTGAAAAGAATTGTTGGGAAGAAAAAAGCAAAGGACTCAGGATCCTGAAAGGATCCCTGAGAAAGCTCCAGCTCCTCCGGTAGATGCACAAGTGATCAACTTTATTTCTGGAGGATCAGACATCTGTGGTACATCCTTCTCAGCAGCTAAAAGGCATGCAAAGGAAGCTAAAATGGATAACGGAGAAAGACCTATTCGAACATCGAGTGTCTCCGAAGGAAAAATCATAACCTTTGATGAGGATGATAGAATTAACATCCAGGATCCTCATCATGATAGTTTAGTTATTACTCTTTTTATTTCTAACCATTTTGTCCGCAGGATCCTTATTGACGGAGGAAGCTCAGTAAACATTATCCAGCTTGATGTTCTGAAGAAAATGGGTATCCCTGAATCAGATATCACACCAAGATCCTCCGTGCTTGTAGGATTAGTGGCGAAACTAAGAAAACCCTAGGGGACATCAAACTCCCCAATTTATGTGGAAGGATTACATAATTATCAAAAGTTTTGTGTTATTGACTGTTTGTCTTGCTGCAATGTTATCCCTTGGCAGGCCCTGGATACACGATATGAAGGCAGTCCCATCCACCTACCATCAGTGTGTGAAGCTCCCTAGCCCATGGGGGATAATCAAGATCGATAGTGATCACAGGAGGCTAAGATGTTACACCTCATCAATGAAACCAGCCTCGAAATCAAGGGAGCAATAGCAATTAAAGTATCCTCCAAGGGGTGTCTTGGAGGCAAGAGAGCGGGATGTGGACGAAATCCTCTTGGATCCCGATGATCCTGAATCCAAAATCACATCGGATCAGCGGATCCTTGATAAAATGAAAGAAGACATAGTAATCCTTCCTCAAAGAAGAAATCTACCTTTGCATGGAAACATGAGGATATGACAGGTATATCTAAGGATATTATCACTCATAAACTTGCATTGACAGGTCAGTTAAACCAATCCATCAAAAAAGGAGGAAGTTTGCACCAGAAAGAAATGCCCATTATCCAGGAAGAGGTAGAAAGATTACTACGAGCAGGTATGATTAGAGAAGTGAAGTATCCAAAATGGCTGGCCAATGTGGTTGTTGTTCAAAAGAAAAATGGAAAGTGGAGGGTATGTGTCGATTTCACTGATTTGAATAAGGCATGTCCCAAGGATCCTTTTCCATTACCCACATTGACTCCATGGTGGATGCAAACGGCGGGTCATGAACTGTTAACCTTTATGGATGCATCGTCTGGATTCAACAAATTAAGATGGAACCATCTGACCAAGAGGATACGACTTTTATGACCCCAACCGGTTTATATTGTTATATTGCTATGCCTTTTGGATTAAGAAATGCAGGTGCAACATATCAAGGCTGGTGAATATGATGTTCAAAGATCAAATTGGACAAACTATGGAAGTGTACATAGACGATATGGTGGTGAAATCCAAAAAAGCTGAGGATCACCTAAGGGACTTGGAGGAAGCATTTGATATCCTTGATAATTTTAACATGAAGCTTAATCCTTCAAAATGTCACTTTGGTGTCAAAGCAGGTAAATTCTTAGGATATATGGTAACCCAGTGGGGCATTGAAGCAAGCCCGAACAAATCAAAGCGTTGGTGAATATCAAATCCCTGCCAACGCTAAAGGATGTGCAAAGGGGCTAACAGGCAGGATAGCAAGCTCTAAACAGATTCATATCCCAAATCCTCAGAAAAGTGTAAAGAATTCTATGATATCCTAAGAAAGAACAAGAAATTCGAATGGACTGAAAGCATGAGAATGCTTTACAAGCCCTAAAAGAATACATGTCCTCAGCCCCAGCATTGATGAAACCAGAAAAAGGAGATGTGTTATCCTTATACCCTTGCGGTATCCTCAAAAGCAGTAAGTACAGTCCTTGTTAAGGATCATGAAGGTACACAATATCCTGTCTATTATGTAGTAAGAGTTTACTTGATGCTGAATGCTAGGTATTCACACCTTGAAAAACTTATCCTTGCACTGATTATGGCATCTACTAAACTAAGACATTATTTTGAAACCATGTTATTAGAACTAATTTCCCAATTAAGAATGTCCTCAGGAAACCAGAGATGTCCGGAAGAAATGGCTAAGTGGGCAGTAAAAGCTTAGTGCCCATGATATAAGATATGAGCCCAGAACAGCCATCAAATCCCAAGCATTAGCAGACTTTGCGGCCGATTTCAGTAGTGATTTACAAAGGAGCCGAATTGGAAGTCCAGCAGCTGGATGAAACTAAGGATCCTTGGAATACTACATACTGACGGATCCTCAAGATGTTAAAAGGCACGGGGCTTGGTATACTACTAAAATCGCCACAGGGGGACATAATACCCCATTCTATAGCTTGTGAGTTCCAAGCCACTAATATGAGGCTGAATATGAAGCCTTAATCGCTGGTTTGCAAATTGCTAAGCATATGGGATCAGGTATCTTGAGGTATACGTGGATTCATTGTTAATCACTAATCACTTTAATGGATCCTATGCTGTTAAAGGTGAAAAACTAACCAAATATTTAGAGATAGTCAAAGAATTGGCACTCTCCTTTGTTTTCTTAGTTTGACACAGGTACCAAGGGAAGAAAATACAGAAGCTGATGCATTGGCCAATCTAGGATCATCTTTGAAGATCCCAGAGGATATAAGTATCCCCATCATCCATATCCTGGCTCCTGCTATGAAAATCAGGTGGCCATGGAAATAGAAGAGGATTCTGCAATGATCCCAGTGAGGATACTCAATCTTGTTCAGGATCATGGATCTCACCAATCATGAGATACTTACAACACAGAGAGATTCCTATGGGAGAAAACCCTAGGGCTTTCAGAATTAAGGTATCTCAATTCACAATCTTAAATAATATGCTGTATAAGCGATCTCTTGCAGGACCATATTTAAGATGTATCGAGGATCCTGAAGTTCAAGAAGTTTTAAAAGATTTCCATGAAGGAGATTGTGGAAACCACACTGGGGCAGGGCATTGTTCTCAAGGATCTTAAGGACAGGATACTACTGGCCAACTATGAAAAGGGATGCTGTGGAGTATGCTAAGAAGTGTGATCCTTGTCAAAGACACAGCAATATCCTTCATCAGCCGGCTGAATTTCTACATCCTATACCATCCTCTTGGCCATTTATGAGATGGGGGATGGATATAGTTGGCAAGCTCCCTAAAGCACCTGGTGGAAAAGTATTCATGCTTGCTATGACTGACTACTTCTCCAAGTGGATAGAGGCTGAAGCTTTTGCCCAAGTCAGAGAGAAGGAAGTTATATCCTTATTAAGAGAAATATTATAACTAGATTTGGCATTCTTCCGAAATTGTATGTGATAATGGTTCCCAATTTATTGGGAGCAGGACTACTAACTTTTGTGACAGCTGGGGGATTAAGATGATAACATCAACACCAGTCCACCCACAGGCCAATGGTCAAGCAGAATCATCCAACAAGATCATCATCAACAATCTAAAGAAGAAACTTGGATCAAGAAGGGGAAATGGGCAGAGGAATTGCCTTATGTGCTTTGGGCTGATAGGACAACTCCCAAGAATGCTACTGGTCAAACACCCTTCTCTTTGGTGTTTGGGGCAGAATCAGTGATCCCAACAGAAATGGTGGTTCCAACTACTAGAACAAGTACCCGTGATCCTGAGGAAAATGACCAGAACTTGGTTCAAGACTTGGATACTATTGAGGAAATCAGGGACTTGGCTAGGATAAGGATGGCTAGCTACCAACAAAGAATGGCTGGTGCTTATAACAAAAATGTCAGGATAAGGAAATTCCAAGTTGGGGATATTGGTACTGAGAAAAGCATTCCAGAATACACACCAATCCTGCTGATGGGAAATTGGCACCAAAAATGGGAAGGCCCTTATTTGATCGAAGCCGAAGCAGGAAAGGGGGCATATAGACTGCGACCATGGAGGGTAATTTGTTACCAAGAGCCTGGAATGCTGTCCACGAAGAAATATTTCATGTGAGCAGGATCCTTCTGGCACATATGATCCTTACATTAGAAGTATCCTTCAAGGATCCCTGAAGTATCGATGATCCTTACTCTGGTAATGTCCTAAGCTTGAACTCTTATTTACATATTTTTCATTTAAGGATAAGGATCATGTATCCTTCATCCTTCTCTCACGAGATTTTGAGTTCTGATAGTCCAGGTATCCTTAGCATATTGTCGACAATCTTCAGAAGCAACTCAGATCATTGGGTTAACCCCAGTTATTTGGCTTGTCCCCAGTTATCCTTGGGCTTGTCCCCAGTTTTCGCCTGTAGCGCACGATGATCCTGGTATAGTTCACGTCTTTGGGACCAGTACTCGCTTTAGGGGCTGATAATTCCATCGTACTGGCTATACCTAGGATCCTACGTATAATGGTAGACGTACCATACATCCGTTCCTAAGGTTTCTAACGTTTTCACGTTAGCTAAGGTTTTGGCATTTTCATGTCACTAAGTTTGGATAGTCGCCAGTGAGGGCCATACTCCAGTTTACACACGATCCTTGGGCTTGTCCCCAGTTATCCTTGGCTTGTCCCCAGTTATCCTTGGCTTGTCCCCAGTATCCTTGGGCTTGTCCCCAGTTATCCTTGGGCCTTGTCCCAGTTATCTTTGGGTTCCCCAGTTACTAACTTATCTTTTATATTGGCTTAGTCCCAAGTTATATTCTATTTTTCAGGTTTTCGAAGTTAAAAACAATTAAGGATCCTCAATCCTTATTATCCATTAAACGTTTTACTTATGGTTATCCTGATTAAAGGTTAGGATCCTAACTTGGATTCCTCAGGTATGATCCTTACTATATTTTAATTTCATTCATTATTCATATTGAATAACCCTTAGACCTGACAACTGAACCTATGATCCTTAAAAAGAGGCCACTTTTTGGAAGTTTTCAACTACAGGATACTTGATCCTGCATCATATCCTAAATTTCTTAAACATATATTTGCTTAACTTTTCTTACTCAGACAAATATATACCAAAACAATTGGAAATTAAAGGATAACAACACAAGATAATAACCAAAAAGTTAGAGTATATTTTATTAACAAAAAGTTTAAACCCTTCAAAGTTGTCAAAATTGCCAACCCACGTTTTCTACCAGCAAAACGTGACACCGTCACTTTATGGGTTGGCATCAGAAAGCCGTAGGTCCATTGTTTCATGCGGTCATAGCAAGTGCAGGAACTAAAGGCGCAGGTCACAACGGCTTCATCCCCAAACAGAGGATCCCTCCACCATATGTAATCCTACCTGTTGTTCCACAGGATCCTAGATTCCTCAACCCTAAACCTATTGTTTCAAATACAGACCATAATTGTTTTAAAACATTACACCACCAAACAAACAAAAAAAAATTGGGCTCCGGCTAAGTCTCGAAATTTCCATCATTGCCCAATCCTGCAGCTCAATCCTTCGCTGCCACCATCACCACCGGCTCCACTTGCCTCTCCACCCTGATCCTTGCCAGCATCTCCACCCTCAAGCATCGGGATCTCCTCAGCCTCTTCATCATCATCCAGCTCTGCCAGCCTCGCCTTCCAGCCCCTCTACGTCCCATGTGCTCCTGTCGAAAGCAGGATCCTGAGCCTCCATAGCCATTTGTAGCTGGATCTTGTACATGCTATTGCAGCAGAGACCTTGGCATCTTGGGTGATCTCATGCTTCTCATAGTCAAAGTTGATCAGCATTTGCAGCATCATCCTTGGTGGTCGGAGCTCCTTCTCAAGATCAGCTATCTTGAGATCCTTCAACACAGCACTTGTTGAGGTCAGCAATCTGGCGTCCTGATCCTCGACGTGGCCAACATACGTCTCTATCTCAGCAAATTTCTGCAAGGAAGACAAGGAATAACATCAGAAACAAGTGATCCTCAAAACTGCAGGATACACAACAGGGACAGTGATCCTTACCTCGTTGAAGTATCCAGAACTGTTGGCGGAGCAGGGGCAGACCTTGCAAATCCTCAGAGGCCTTTCTCTTCTTGCTTCCTTTTCCCCTGATAGGTGCTTTAGGGGCTGAAGCAGTTGGGCTAGCAGCAGGAGTCTTCTTCCTTGAGGATTTGACATTTAGTAAGATCATCGATGCCGAACTTTGAAGCAGACTTAGAGGATTTTCCAGCACCTACACAACCAAAACAAGATAAGTATCTTAATTTATTTGACTCTCATTATATAAATACTCCTTAAATAAAGGATACTTACTTGACATTGTGACAGAGGCAGAGGATACTTCCTGAGAATCCTGGGTGGTAACCTGGAAAGTTCTTATTTCAGGATCAAGCTTCTTAAAGGCCAGGAGTCTCTCTTTTGCAGCAGGTGTCAACTTCAGATGAAACGGAGATAGCTGCACAACAAGAAAAAACAGAACATCAGTGATCCTTATGCTAAAGGATAAGTCTACGGTGATCCTTCCAGGATCCTCTACCTACCATGGGTAGCCCACTTCTTGGGCAGATCCTTCCCATCAGGGATGGTATCTCTCTTCACAAAAAAGAACCGCCGCTTCCAGTTCACATCATTTTTGGTAACCTTTGAGAACAGGGTGCTCCTCTCCAGCTTTTCGTTTGAACAAGTATCGGTGGGATCCAAAAGTTGTAAGATCATACATCTCAGCCAACTCCGCCATACCCAGATCAATTCCTTCTTGTTCGATGATCCTTTCAAGGGTGTATAAAACCCTCCAGATCATCGGCATAGCCTGGATATAGCAGATGCCGGTAAGAGAGAAAAAGGACTCGGTGAACTGAGGGAAAGGATACGAGTATCCTATCATGAAAGGAGTGACCGGGAAAGCTACCCAAGTCTCAGAGATGTAATCGCTCAAGCGGTAGGGCTAAAAGATTTAAAGAGGGTGTTCGCCGGAAAACAATGACGGATTTTGTCAATTTGAGAATCAGTAAAACAACACCTCTCGGTGGGGAATCCTTGATGATCCCTTGACCCTTCAAGGGGCTGTTATTCTTAGGATCCTTGCTGGAGAATTCCGGAGCAACATTTTTTACAAGACGATGGAAAAGAAAGAAAACAGAGCAAGCAAGAGAGAAGGAGAAGGGAATACCTGTTCAATCCTCTGTCGCGGTTATAAAGGGAAGAGTTTTGAATTTAAATGCAAACGATCCTATCCCTATTTCTATTTATAATGATGATTTGTGCAGGGCTGTCATCTCCATGACGTCAGATCGCAACGGATAGTTCATTCTTAACGGCTATATATCCGTTGAGTTAGTTATAGATAAGATCCGGCAAAATATAACTCGTTAATATTACATAATTACTCCTTATATTTTGGGGGCAATTGTTAGGGCAGGATTTTAATGACCTGTGATCCTTACATGATATCCTAACAAGTGATCCTTGTTTCTTTGGCAGATAGTGATCCTCAGAAGAGCTTCAGGATCAGGATCATGGATCATCCTAAGGATCCTCATACTAACGATTGTTCTCTTTGAATTTAATGTTGTTTTGCAGGAATTACGAGTTGGACCTGGTCTTAGCAACGTTATTAAGGAATCTTCACGTAAATCTCGCACATACATCACCGGAAATAGACGTTGTGGAGAATATGGAAACTTAGCACAAATTACGGGCATTTAGTTAGGCTAAATTTACTTCTATTTCTAAAGGGTAACGAGCTAGTAGTTAGGTGACTTGCCTAAAATTCAACACACACACTATATAAATGGCACTCTACAGCATTCGGAAGACACAACACATTTCTCACACGCTTTAGCATACGATACTATAGTGATCCTTGTACCTAGCTCGTTACCATCCGAAGTTGTAAACATTGTTTTATATTGAAGTTTGTGATCGGTAGTTTCCATCACCCGAGGTTTTTTATGCCGGAGATCATTCATTGATCAAGGGCTTTTTCCTCGTATAAATCCTTGTGTCACTTGTGCAATTTCATTTAAGTGATCCTTACTTTGTTCATCATATCAAGCATCATTCCCCGTTTACAAAGAGTTTGGTTGCATTATCCTTGTGTGATTTTTTAACCAAACAACTAGAAGAAATGCCATTGATTCAGAAGAGGGTAGAAAATTGCTCGAGCAGTATGATTAGAAGGTCAAAGTATCCAAGATGGCTGGCCAATGTGGTTGTTCAAAAGAAAAACGAAAAGTGGAGGGTATGTGTCGATTTCACAGATTTAAATAAGGCATGTCCAAGGATCCTTTCCCATTACCCACATTGACTCCAGGTGGATGCAACGGCGGGTCATGAACTGTTAACTTTTATGATGCTTCATCTGGATTTCAAGAGGATACGGCCTTTATGTAACAACCTCGTCAAAACTATTATTATTATATTATTTCATCCAATAGGAAACCCCAATTAAGAACCCAAGTAATTCTGCACAACCCTGAAAGTTTTAGAGCAATCGGAATCAGAATCAGGGCGCCCCTAAAACTCAAGGGGGCAAAACCTAGTTGACAATTATCCTTATAAATCATTATAAAAATTGAAGTTAATAAAACTGTTGACTCTATCAGGGCTAGTCCCGTGGGGGCAAGCAAAGAAATTATAGGTGTCCCTTTACGGACCGTAAGGGCTCAGGCTTACGGTCCGTAAGCAGGAGCAAATTCGTGTATAAATAGCAGGCTCGGGACTTGCTTCTGGGCACAAAAACGACGCTCAAATTCCAAATTGACGTCGAGTATATACTTCTTCTACTACCCAAACACACACACCTTGAAACGCTGCCGCAATCAGGTAATAACTCGATCGCTATTACGATATTCAACGTCGATCGATTTGTAACTATCCAACGATTGTCCGGGTGCTGCTCAAATTGAGCTTATACTTTGTTATTCATAGTGATTTTCGACTTGAATATATGAGTGTTGCTTCAAATTCGGACTATGCTCTGTTATTCGTTGCTGAAATCCGTGGAATTGTAAAGTAATTGCACTTGTTAATTCGTTGTGAGGGTTAATCTCTGTGAATTGTCGTAACTGCTGTATTAGTTACAACCCCGTTTGTGTGAATTGTTATTAGGTTAATCAGTAGGCTAGACTCTACCCAAATTGAATCAGCAATAATCAAGGCTTATCTGTAGACTAAACTTTGCCCGTAGAAATCTGCAATGTGAGTTCATTTCTCTTTTCTCACCGTTTGTGAGTCCATTCTCTTTTCTCAATGTTTTATCATCTTTTTGTGATATAATTATAATTACAAATGTTTTCCAAAATCATAAAGGGTTACCTGTTATACTTACAGCAATTAAATTTTTATATATTCTATGAATAATTGCTGGTATAGGAAGTTTTATATATATTTGATCCTCGTAATATTAGCCAGAAAGATAGCTAATAAAAGCATGACCACCATCACAGTAAGAATTATACCCCAGTATTATAACCTATAACTGTTTTAACATTAAATCGTTAATAAATTTATGTTGAATATACATCTAAAAGGTATATACTATAATTAAAATAATCAAGTATAAAGGTATCCTACTATCCGAGGATTATATTGTTAATTCACGTTAATATATTCAAAATATTGATAGGAATTAACATATTATATTTGATAAGTAATAATAGTTTGACATAAATTGATATATGTCATTTTATGGATTGAATGGTTTTATGCCATAAGTAATATATTTGACAAAGTAAATATCATCAGACACAGCTAAGTTCGGAGTCACTAGTTGAGAGAATGATCAACAGTGACATGACCAAAAGCACTAGTTGAAAGAATGATCAACAGTGCCATGAATAGAATCGCTAGTTGAAAGAATGATCAACAGTGATATGACCAGAGTTACTAGTTGAGAGAATAATCAACAGTAACATAACCAAAAGCACTAGTTAAAAGAATGTTCAACAGTGTTATGACTAGAATCACTAGTTGAAAGAATGATCAACAGTGATATAATCACTGTCACAGGAATCGCCTAGTGACAGATAAATTGAATAATAGTACAATATAATTACTTGATAAAATTCACTATTGGACGAAAGTAAGCCAATAAAGTAATATGATTATTGTTACAATCGGAACTACCCCAGGTGACAAATACCAATTGAGTTGGGTAAATATAAATAAATATAAAAATCTTGATGCTGTAAAGTATAACAATAGTTTTCATAAAATGGAATGAATTCACCAGTAATTATTACTGATAAAAATGTTTTTAAAACACTTTT